>NC_090777.1:26712500-26872500 GCF_040054535.1 Antennarius striatus | reverse complement strand
AGATGGATGGAGCGGAGTGAAGAGGAATAAAGAGTGAGAACTGGTGCCAGAGAAGCAGCAGCATTGAGAAGAGGAAATAAGACTGAGATGATAATATATCATGAAAAAAAGAGAAGAATGAAAGATGGAGACAGTGCATGGAGGGTGACAGATGTGAAGACCGTGAGGGAGAGAAAAAGTGAGAAGAATTCCGTGAGAAAGTCGGTGGTGTGTGTATATGCGCTAGGAAGAGGGGGGGAAAAACTTCCTTTGTGAAATATTCAGTGTGATAGAAGACTTATAGAAGCAAAATCCCCTCCCTGGAGAGAGAGAAAAGAAAGGAAGAGAAGGGAGGAGGACCGGAGTAGAAGAAGAGGAGGAGAAAGGAGTAGTGATTGAAGATTTGGTTTATAGTCAATAGGCTATAAACCGTATCAACAGAGAGGTCTCGACTGTGTAGGACTGTCAGAGCCCTCTCTATTTTTAAAAAGTGTGTGGGTATAGCACTCACACCTTATAGCAACTAGTTTACCTGTGGAGCTTGCTAGAAGTGAACTGATCCAGTGTTTTCTATGGGTTTAGGATTTCATTGGAGGAGGGAGAAGTTTCTCGCTACCATATAATAATAATAATATCATGGTTTTTGTGTCGTGAAAAATGGAAACTCCACATTCCTCTGGGAGTTGAAGTCTAGGTTTAGTTTTACTATTCGTAGATCCTCAGTTGAAAAAAAAAGCAGAGATTCGGGAACTTGGATAATATGGTTTGTAATATTTATAAAATATGATTAATGCACCACTTGCTTCAAAGCATTCCTTGAGGAAAAAAAAAATCTGTATACTTTGTTAGCAGCTGAGATATTTTTTGGTAGAAATTCCTACCATTGTGCTTCAAAGCTGAGAATTTAGTGTTCTCATTCCAGAAGCATCACGCCATTATTTAAAGAACTATGTTCTATGGTATCGTCAATATAATGCAAAAAAAATTCATCCTACAGAGTCACTTCTTGTTCTAAAAACAGGTTTAAACAAAGATTCCTATTTGTCTTCAAACTGAGCTATGAGCCCCCCTCTGCCCTGTTATGACATGAACTGACTCCACAAAAATGGTTACGTTCGCAGACACACCAGCTTTCACACAAAACACACACACCAAAAGGCTCTATAAATACCGTGTGGAGGTAATGTTCATCGTGTAAAGTAGGCGGATTAACTGGAACCAGGTCAGAGAAAAGGCAGAGCATGCTCCAGCTTCTCTTCCCATGCTACTGCTTTTCTCAACAAGTTTTTCATTCTACTGCTTTTCTACCTTCATTTTGTGAGGTAGACTGGAAGTCCCCCCCCCCCCCCAACCCCAGACAATCCTGCTCCTTCCTTTGACGATGCTCAGCCTCTCAATTCCACACCTCCCTGCAGAGCAGCGTAGAAACACCTATCACTAATTCTAAAGGGTTTAGATTTTTTCTGACTGGATTATCCACCAAGCATGCCGATACATTCACTTGTGAACTGCTAGTATTATGTTGGGATGTGTATATATCAATTACATGCACTTCTAAAGTCAATCAATCAGTTAAACTGTTGAGTTAGGATTTTGTTCTTCGCGGCGTACCAGATGGTAGTTCTATTTCGGTCATGTTGTTTATGATGGGATTTTCAGAAGACTGTGCTTTCCCTCTTTTTTTAGATCCTACGTTGTGTGCCGATGAAGGCCTGGTACATCTGGTTTGAAGTGGGGGAGAATAAGAGTCAGTTGTCGAGGCTTGTATGTGATTCTAGCTTGTTCTCAGTTTTTCTGGTTCCCCCATTTTCCCCTGTGCCTCTCCCTCCTTTGCCTGTTTTTAGCTGCGTTTTAATTGAAGGGAAGATTAATTCTTATACACACCTTGAACAGCAGACGAATCAGCTCCAGCTGTCTGTGTTGCACCAAGCAGGATATTTTGTGACACACAGTTAAGGACTAGAAGATAAGGTGAATTTTGCCTCACCAGATTTTCTTGATGGCCAGCACTCGGTGCTGCCCTGCTTTTTTCAGACCACATAATTCAAAAGACGTGCCCTCTGAAGTTCGTGCTGGACTGAACTTTTGTACACGTGTGTGTGTCATGGCTTCATTTTCCTGCCGGCTCCTGCCTGCAATCAACTCATCAAGCTGTAACACAATAACCCCCGTTCATCTCCAGATTGTTCAACCAGCTTCGGTAGCGACTGGGCTTTTAGTCGCTCAGTTTTCAGTATGTTATTCAGAGTTTCTCTTTCTGTTTTCTTCTTGTGCCTCCTGTAAACCGTTTGCTTTCCTGTATCTAAAATTCCGGCCGTCTCCCAACTGGACAGACTTCTCTGTCATCAGCCTTAAGTCTTCTCAATCGTCAGCTAGATCTGCCATCATCACCAAAAACACTAGCAACCTGTTCTCTGTTCTAATTACAACTGTAATCATTTTCTAACTATAAAACAACACTCCATCTTCCTGTAATGTAATTCCATGTGAAATCAATAAAAGTAATAGTTGATAATTATTAAAATCAATGTTTCACTGATGGTTTTCCTTGGAATTTAGTTCCAAATATTCATAATTTCATCTACTTCTTCTTCCTCACTCTTCTGTTTTCATGTTAATCCATCACGCAGACTGAAAAACGACGGATATAAAATATAAGTAAAGAAAAATGTAAGTTTAAAAAAATGACTTTATTCCTTTATCTGGATGCTCGCCACAGGATTCATGTGTTCTTCCCAGTCACATGGCCTTCCTTCTCACCAAGTTTTATGAAAATCTGTCTTGTCGTTTTTGTTGTAACCCTGTTAATAGTCAGAGAAAAGACAGACTAAAGTGATGAAAACATTGCTTCCTTGCTCAAGGTAATAAATTCACCTCCTAATTAACAATCAATACGACTGTGTCTGCAAATGCATCCACACAAAAGAGCTAAAACATAGGCCTTAGAATATCTATTAGCATCAATACATTTTAATGCTTGCCTCTTACAGAGGTTAGACTCATTTAAGTAATCAATGGAACATGGTAAAGAATGTCAGGGAGTAAGTTAAGAAGAAGAAGGGCAAACACCGAACGGTGTGAAAAAATGGAGATGTGGCTCGATTTTATTCTGCAAGTCAGACAGAGTTAAGAATGTATTTCAGTGAGGAAATATGCCTTTGTTTCAAAGCACCTTTGGTATTAAACTCATCCATCCTGAGACAGAGAGAAAGAGAGAACTATATGGAGAGGAGGGAGGTGTAGACTGAGTGCAAAAGAAAGAGACAGTCTGTCTGCAGAGCATGTCATCTTTCAGCTGCAGATGGCAGACCCTGGCCTGCATAATGCGATGTGATGATGCTTTGACCATAACTATGCATTTGACCAGAATGGCATCCTTGCACATCTATTGATAAACGCCTTTCAAATATGTTCTTATTTCCCCAGGGAATTGAATTATCTGTATCTGCCTCCCTCCTCTTTGATCCATCTCTTTGGTGCAAAGTCTCAACCATAAATGTTTTCAATTAAAAAAAAAAAAAAAAAAAAAGGGGTGCCAGGCTGCAACTGTCCTTATCTTGTCTAAGCTATATCACTATTCAGGGGGAATGGCTGCCAGAAGATGAGACCAGTTTTGGCAGCATCCACTTATGATTGGATGGGGAGCCACAGTTGAGGGCCTGATAAAGCAGCGGCTTCTTGGATCCATCTTTACAACAGCTTGGGGTGTTACATAAGGGATGATCGAGCTGGGTCTGGTGAAGGAAGAACAAGTCATAAATCTCAATGAGAAATATAACGAGCAAGCAATAAGTGACTGCTGCTTCTAACGATAGCCCTGGTATCCCAGTTATAATTACCAGTGCCTCCATATTTTGTCATTGACTTCCCAGTAAGCAGGATTAGATTTATATACAGCATTTTCTGGGTTTTATTTGTATCTTTTAAGCCATTTTTGATCTGTGTGCTAGCTACTCTATGCTGGCCCAGATTCTAGCCCAGTTTTGATTCTGTTGAACTAAATTAAACGTGAGCTAACCCAAGCAACCTCTCCAAGTTTAGCTCTGTTCTGTCTAGACCAACATGAGGAAAAAACAGGTGAGGAGGTTCAGAACATGAACTTAGGCATGGTGGGGTCTGTCGGCATACCCTGCTTAGCCTCTAAAGGGCTATTTGAAGGAGGAAAAACTATGTCACAATATTTTGAGTGTCTGCTCTCTGCAGCCCCTCTTATAGCAGTCTAATGACTTACAGTAGATAAATAAGGAGAGCTGGAGAAAAGATGATAAGACATGGGCACAGGGAAGTGAGAGATGAGGCAGAGAGGAGAAAGATAGCAGAGAAGGGGAGGTCAGGAAAGGAAGCATTATGAAAGGTGGAAAGATGAAAAACGAGAGGAAAAGTAGATGCTTGCTTCCAAAGAGAGTGGACATCATTATGGTTTGCGGTGATGGACGCAACTTCCTTTTTGATCACTATTACTCTTTACACCTCTAATCTCGCCTGTCTGTCACCTCGAATCTATTTCTCTCCCCTGCTTCTCACATTAGACAACGAAAGGGGACGGGGCACGTTGGTAGTTCGCTGTTTTTATCACATGTGTACTCTCGTAAATGCATTTTAGATAAAATATTGCATTTGAAATATGTTTTTCTGTCCCATGTACTTATTTACACAATTTAACTTGACAGGATTGAAAAACATCAGATTAGATTTTACCCTTTTGTAATGAAATTATAAAAGGGTAAAAGAAGAAAGAAGAAGAAATGTACTTTATTGGGGAAATTATTTTACCATTCATTTTTTGTATACTTCAATGAACTGTTGACAAAACCATCTTCTTAGCTCCGTGATCAAGGCTACTCTAAAATCCAAACTATGGAGGAAGGTTTCATCTGTCTTCTCAACTCTCATATGATGCACTTTTTTCTAATAGAAGTCAGGCACCGTGGATTAAAGGTCAGCAATCAATAGCTGTGTTTTCTTTACCTGCTGCCAAAGTAATTCCACATGAACTTTTGAAATGCTGATATGAATTGTAGTGTAAATTAGATTTGTTTCTATCACCTGGGGTGAAATAAATCTATTTCATGAATCTAAAATAAAGCTATATGACTGTACACAGAACCAGAAAAAAATAAAAGCATCCACAGTTTTATTCATTTCCTGCATTTCAGTCTTTGAAGTGGAAAGGAAGCAATATTATTGGGATTTCAATGACATTTACTTTCTCTGTTCACCCTTTTTAAAACAAAGCATTTATGCATAGAAATAATTGGAAACCTGTTGTATGTTTTTCAGAATCCAAAGTATAGGACTGAGCAGCACCTGGTTCTGTGCTGCTAGTGTTCATTTTTTCAACTTATTTCTAACTTAGACCTCAAAAGTTTATTTTTAATCTTTTAGTTACTTTAGACAACAGCATTTAGTTGACATGAACTGCGCATGCGCGAGCTAGCCGCAGGTTTTCGTCTGCTCCGTTGTATGTCTTCTTTTTCAATTGTTTTTCTTTGTCTTACCTAAGTCTTTTCCTTATTCACTTAACCACAATGGAGAGCAGTGTTTTCATGTTTTTCCTGTTGTTATAATTATGTAACAGCATGTAAATAATGTAACTTATACAGCGTCTTTTGGCTGTGCCATTACTTTCTGTCATTGTAATGTGTATTTATTGTATCTCTTGCGAGCAGATGTCACCTGAATTTCCCTTGGGAGCATTAACGTATATATCTATCTATCTATCTATAATCATGTTTTAGCCTGGGCAACTTAATCTTCTTTGAAAAAATGATAACTATTTCAATCTTGCTGTAGTTAAAGTTTAAACTCAATTTGGCTGAATGCAATATTTTTTTCTTCACTCTTTATCTTATTATCTGATGAAAACCTGGTTGTATAAAAAAGAATACGGTTTGGCACAAAGTTTCTGGTCCGATGATATCGCTCTTGAAACTTTAGAGTAATCTAAAGGATGTTCCATCATGTATCCAGAAAAAAATCTTGATATGGAACCTATTCTGATTTGTATGTGTCACCATTCTTACCAGTAAAAAAAAGTTAACAACATTTTGGCCATAAGACCACAAATAAATTACAAAATAGAAATTTAAAAATGTCCTGATCGAACAACTAAAGGACATACTGACATCAACAAGAGTGTTCTTTTTATATATTTACACACATTTATATTGCATTCTTCACCTTGAGATCCTGAATGTAAATTGCATTACTATTATCATTATTACAGTTAATATTATAATCATTTTTGTTGTTGTAGTTATTTGGTTTTTGGCAATATACATGAGTCTTCCTTCACCATTTTCCTCTGGCTTTGCTCTGCGCAGGTTTAGTGCATCATCTTTTGTCTCCTGTTTCCTACACCCATCATCCACCCCTCTAAAGGAGGTTACAGTGCAGCCCTACTGGTACGGTGTAGCCCCTTGTTACACCGTACCAGTTACTACAAAAGTATTAAAAAGGTAAGGAAAGTCCTCTTTGGCATCAGTAGTATGTATGTCATGTGCAGTTTTAGAAACACGGTCATACACACCAGACCCTGGAGCCAACAACCTGCTTCGCCTGTAGATATAAAAAGCTGTAAGGTAATAACAACACAGCACATTTCAAGTGATTATTTCTTATTTTCTTATTAGATTCTAGTTCTGCTAAAATAACCTTTCGTGTCTGCCCCTTAACAACCCCCTAAATCTGACACACTGGACTTTTAATAGTGCATAGAACTGTGAATAACTGACCCAACCCAGTTAGCTTGATATTACAGCAAACTGTAGCTGCAATTATGTGAGTGCATACCTACGCGTGCAATGCTTAGCAAGGACCAATCCCAAGGCCTGATATTGAGCTGTAATAAAGTAGCTTCCATGAAGATTTCATGAGCTTAATTCCTCCCTAGTTGTGTTGTATTTCTACATGTTGCCTCTTACTCTTCAGTAGAACTTGATTCATTGCTTTAATCAGAGTTTTTAGTTTTGTGGGGTATTTTTCTTCAGTTTGGCTCTAACATTTATTGTCCCACTGCAACAGTACAAGTAAAAAAAAAGTGTGCGTGCGTGTCTGTGGGTGTGTGTATGTGTGTGTGCGTGTGTTGAAAGGGCTGCACAGTGATGTAGTGGAACAGGCTGAAATCCTCTCAGCTACTCAGCGAGTGGAGATCTTTGTGAATGCGCTCTCCCTTATGGATGGATCTCCATTGTCATGTTTCACTAATGGTTTAGACAACAACTGAATTTTGCAGACATTTACTGAACAGATCTCTGATGCATCAATCAGTTGAGATCATCTGAAGTGACCTCGATGTGGATTTCATTTCTTTTGAAATGTTTTGAAATTCGTCCAGCTTTTGCTTTTACATAATACTCGGAAGTCTGACAACCACAAAGAGTTTGGTTTAAAAATGCATGTTTATAAAGTCTTTTGTTTGTACAATAAAATTTTTCATGTTTTTATTTTAATGTCAATGGACAATTCAGAGTGCTGTCTTCTACGTTACTGCTGTGTAGGATGTCTATTAGCGGTTAAAATCACATAAAATCACTTCAGCTCCACTTGGCTGCTAATGCATTTCCATTGAGATGAGCAGGACCGAGATTGCAATGCAGGCATGATGGGAGAGCAACACTCCTGCATCATTCATTACTTTAAACACACCATTCCATTTTAGACAAAATGTTGAATTGACAACGTAGTTGGTGCTTCTCTCTCCCGTAACGTCAAACTACTCATCCAAACCAAAGATAAAACAACCATCCATTTTCTTACAGAAAATACAGAAAATTTCCATTTACAGCCACTTATGTGCCTCGTGGGTTACGGGTCTGCTACAGCCAATCCAAGCCAGCTATGGTTGAAAGGCGGGGTACACCCCTGATGAGGTGCCAGCTCACCGCGAGGCCACATGAAAGACAAACAACCACTCACTGCTACGGACAATTTGGTGTGAACAAATCCAGAGAACCTGGAGAGAACTCATTGATATGCAGTCACACAGATTTCACCTATGGGTTGTGGGGAAGAGGTGAAAAACTGCATTATATTGGAGTGCAGCTGATGACAAAGTCTTCTGCTCCAATTTTACATGGATGTCAAATGTAACCCCTCTGTCTCCTATGGTCAAGATGGGTCTTGTCCTTCAGGTGCAGATAGTCTGCTGAGTCCTGCCCTGAGGAGTTTGAGTTACACCATTAGCTTGTGGAGAAGTTGTTTTGTCTCCTCAAAAACCAGACATTCCTTACTGGACTGAACTGCAACCTCTGTCTCAGGGTGTCTGTGGGCTTAAATTGTTCAGGGATGTTGTGTTTACTAAAGATCTGCTTCAGATTCTCTGAGGCCCCGGCCACATGAGATGATGGCTTTTTTCTGCCTGCTCTCCCTCATTCTGTGGTCCATTTTTGGTCTTTTGGTAGCTTTAACAATGTCCCAGTTGGGGCAGCCACATGTTTGGAGTGCGGTCTGTATGTGTTTCTTTTCCTTCCCCTCTGCAGTTGCTGGTACATCTCTGGCCTGATGGTGTCCTGATGATTTCTCTCTTTGCTTGACAGAAGACATTCCGTTGACTCCAATGTCCCTCGAGCGGGGGCCCCCCAACATAGAAGTGAGACCTGAGTTTCAATGACCCTCATTATGACTTTGATGTTTTCCAATATCTGGAACGAGCCACTCAGAGCTAAAGAATCCTCTTTGATGCGAGTCGACTTTGCTCCAAGCGTTTCCATCAAGTCCAGTTCAGTTTCTTCAGCACGTAGCTCTACTGTGACCTGAACGACCGAATGTCCACAGGTATATCATCGATGTCGCACTGTTTGATCAGGTCTGTTAACTCTGATAGTAGGTAGATGGATGGATACATATAAAAAGCATGTTATGGTTCAGTAGGGGACATGGGGGGATCAGCTGGAAGAAGCAGGGAGCAGATGAGATGAGGGAGGGAAAGCAGGGAGGCAGAAGATGGGCAAAGATGGTAGGACATTTAAAAACCTCTGGCACCAAACATAGCTCAGGGGGAAAAAAGCAACCATATGCTGCATGCACTTTGTCCTGAAGGTCACCATTATGTAACATAGGTAGCATCATGTGTAGAAATAAACAAGGAGTGTTTGATTTTTTTGGCACTGCTGACGACACCGTCTAATCACCACTTTTTGCAGCTCGGCCAATGCTGCAAAGTCCTTGCAATCATTTCCATGCCCCTAGGGCACACAAGGATCATTACTGGGCACCAAATATGGTGACAGGGAGGAAACACAGTGTCACATTACACAGAGTTCAAAAAGTCATGGCGATGAATTGACGCACACACTCTTATCTCCCCACAACCACCATCTGTAAAGCCGGTCTGGCTCCCGTGATAAAAACGTATGGCGCATACTGCAGGAAGAACTGGGACTTGTTCCTTTAGCCTCGAGGGGGGGGGGGGTCTCAGCAGGAAAGATTCTCATTCAAACCCACAAATGTCAGAATGCATTTACTGCACCCATTGGTATCATCCATTATGATATACCATAACAATTTAATGGGTTATTGATTCCGGTATTGCACCAGCATATACGCAAAGCCAGTATTAGATTTCCTGTTGATGAAATAGCAAATCTGTAAAAAAAAAAAAAGACTGTCCCATTGAACTGGACCGGGAATGCTGTCCGTATGGCATTTAGAAAAAAAACTTCCATTATCAAACTAAAACCATTACTGATTTTTTTTTAAAATAAAAATATTTCAACTTCTTTCTGGACCATTTATTTTATTTGGAACATGTCTTTCAGCCTCTGAGTTCAGACTGAAACAAGTGAAGCAATATATGAGCTGATCAATAATACCTGACTGCAAACATATGACTCACCAGTTGCCCCCTCCCATGCATAGCCTTTTCTCTGACTCTCAATTTTAAAAGCATCACTTTAAATATGATCCTATTGGATCAGTTTTGCAGAAACTACATTCCTCACCTTTGATGAGCCGATCTTCATTCACTTGTGAAAATGAGAGGCTGGTTCAAGAAGTCAATACTCACTCTTCCATTTAATTGAACTCAACTGTGGGTATGTGAGTGCTTATAGAAATCACGTACAAATGCTCCATCAAAACTGTGGAATTTTCTCTCTGTTTTTGCAGAGCAAATCCACCCAGTTGGTAAATGATAACCATATAGATGCAAGTCAGCAGAATAGCCAGCTATCGATGCTCAGCGAAGCCAAGCAGATGCTGGAGAGTGAGTACCGCCATCAAAGCTTCATCTCTTATAAATTTATTATCAGAAAGTAGAAAGTAGAAATTGTAAATATGTTCAGATACTACCTAAAATATAAAGGGTACTATGATCACATCAAATAACAGTTATTGACCTGTGATTTAAAGTCACTTTCTCCTAAATTTAATTTAATACAATTTTTTTTAGATGTCCTTCAAAACTCAGATAAGCAAAACAAACAAACATGTCCCAAATCACAAAAGGCTTGGAAAAAGTGGGTCAACAGCAAAGCAAAATTACATTTTTGTTCATGTGCTGCATAAAATGCTTTTACTGTAAGATGAGTTCTGTTCTCATTCACTGTGTTATCCAAAATTAATTCTAGACCTAAATGACTGCAGGCCTGAGTGTAAAGATGACGATCATAACCTGTGTCCTGCCTTAGGGAACTGCATAACACAAACTGGACACACACACACACACACACACACACACACACACACACACACACACACACACACACACACACACACACACACACACACACACACACACACACCTGAATACATACACACAGTATATCACTGACACCACACTATTTGATTAAGCATGTGAGCTGGGAGCTCATCAGTTATCTCACTTGTCCAGTGAAATCTGAGGGTTGCAGATTTTTTTTTTTCACGAATTGTACAGTACACAATAAAAAAAAATAGCACACAAATGATTTGAAAGCCTTTTTGTCCTTTAGGCTGCATCTTTTCCACCAACTCTAAATGAGGTCTCAAGAGATGTGTTCAAACGTGAACTGCTGCAGCTTACATGCTGGTTTAACGGACGGTAGCAACGCAGAGGGAGAGCAGAGAGAGAACGATAGAGGAAGACGATTGCACCGGTGACACAGAGATGGCCGGATCCGGGTCAAACCATCATGTAGGTGCAGGTTGTTGCAGCTCACAGATTAGCAGTCAAGAGTGAACTATGACTATAAAATTGCACCAGAAATTTTATGTGCTGGAATATTTTCTGCACCCTCCATAAAAAAAATCTGAGCAAACTTTTCTTCACCTTGACAAAAAAGAGGGAGGGGGTCGACTGTTGTGGGAAATACAAAGCAGCTCTCACAAGTCAAATGTAATGAATACGTGAGCCACCACATCTTTTCACTTTTTTTCTCTCCTGTCCCCCTTTTAGTCATCCTCAGCCTCTTTTCCTCAGATGATTTGTTTGTTTTTGTCATTCAGCAACCTCCTTTAGGCTCTCTCTGGAGTGCCGTGTAGTAGCTTACATGAGATTTCTTGTGATGTTTTCTGCTCTCCTCATTTATCAGATTGCACTCATTCAAAGTAAATTAACAAGGCCAGCAGGACTGGGTTGAAACATGAAATTACTAAACAATTTTGAAGTGTTTATAAAAAAGTTATTCAAACTTTAAATGCATGTCTGTCGCCCACTTTTCAGCTGCTCTACTTAAAGTAATGCTCTAAACTGACAGTGCTGCTCATACATTAATGGAAAAACAGCTCACTGTTACCATTAAACATAATGGTCCCAGGCTTGATTGAACAATATACGTACAGTCAATATGCAGCCCTCTATGGAGAAAGTAAAGTGGCTCCTGCTTCTGAACACTTTATACATAATTAAAAAATGAACGAGTGGAAACGCTGCAGCTTGATGCAGGATCACATAAGCAGGCAATACAAGTCTTGGGTTTTTCTACAAAGAGGATAATTTAACTTCTACAATAAATAAATAAATAAATAAACAAACAAACAAATAAATAAATAAAAGCACTTCCACTGGGAGGCCTCCTCGACATGATAAACGTTAAGTGCAGCGACTAAAGTAGGTGCAAAATTACCTTTGAGCCTTTAAAGCACAAATATCTTGAAATTAATGCCTTGCTTATCAGAATTTTTACATAATTCATCTTTTTTTTATATTGATGATGCAGAGAATATTCTTTAATATTCGATGGGTGTATGAAAGTTCGTTCCAGTCGTTCCCTTTGGACGTCCGTCAGAGGTATGGTTAAAACAATTCAACATACAAAAAGTTATCGGACATATAAACGACGGAATCTGCTTTAACTTTGTTTATGCGCGGATGAGCAGCCAGACGCGTTTCTGCCTTCTTTTTGCCTGTAGGAGATTTTCACTGCAGCTGTTTTACGCGCGGTGGCTGCATAGCGCGCATCATCATCCACCATCACCATCATCATCATCAGCACCACCACCAGCAGCAGCAGCAGCAGCATCACTAACGCGACAGAGAACGTCTATATCTCTTTAATCTCATATCGACGACTCTCCGTCATCAACAGGGATTAAATCGAGTGGTTGACGCGCATTTCATCCACCGCGCATTGAGTTTTCCCAGCGCCTTACCTTGACTTGTCGCTGTTTGGAGAAGTATGGGCGCCCCCCTCCCCACTTTCCAAAATGAAACTCTGGTCCTACTTGGTACCTGGACTCAATAATAAAAAATAAATAAAATAAAATAATCTTTCTTTGCTCGTGTACAAATAGCGTCAGAGAGGTGAACAACCCGCAGTTCTCCTGCCTTGCGTCTGACTGTCTGTTCTTCGGCGAGAATTAGTTTGCTTCTTTCTGACTGCCGCCCTCCCTCCCACTCACTCTCACTCATTCACTGTCTCCCACCCATGAGAAATATGTAATCTTTCACCCCCCCCCCCCCCCCACCCCGTTCTCTCTCTTTCTCTCGGTTTTGGTGCCTATAGCAGGTGGGCATGTTTGAATAATGTGAAATCATTACTAAAAGGTGCTGCAGGCTCGAATGTGAGCCCTTCAGCCGCTCCATCCCGACACTTCATTATTTTTAGTGGTAAAAAAGCAAAACCGTCTGTCAAAGGGTGGCTCTGGCTGTCCGGTGTGTGTGTGTGTGTGTGTGTGTGTGTGTGTGTGTGTGTGTGTGTGTGTGTGTGTGTGTGTGTGTGTGTGTGTGTGTGTGTGTGTGTGTGTGTGTGCGTGTGCGCCGGCAGCGGATTGGGAGTGGTCGGGATTAAACTGTGGGATTACACCTCATCATCCATCATTTCATCTCACACAGTGGAGCCACACTGATGGACAATGACATCATTCTTTCACATGTAGACAAACAGATTCCTGTAGGGTGAAGAGGAGAGGAAGAGGAGCAAGAAATGAGAGGATGATGACACTTCTCACCTCTTAGGTTTATCCACATAGATCTAATAGAGATCAGGGCAGAAGGGGTCACCAGAGATACAATATGGTCAGGGTGAGTCCGTGCGTGTGTGCGTGTGCGTGTGTGTGTGTGTGTGTGTGTGTGTGTGTGTGTGTGTGTGTGTGTGTGTGTGTGTGTAAATACATACATACAGCCAAGTCGGTGTGTTTGCCTTCACACTGACAGATGGCTGCTGTAATGACGCAGGAACTGGATTTCTGTGTCTGTGAGGTTGCATGCCTTTGCACATGCTTGTTACCAGACTGTATGTCTATCTCTCTCTTTCTCTTGCTGTGTGTGTGTGTGCGTGCACGTACAGTATGTGTGTGTGTGTGTGTGTGTGTGTGTGTGCGTGTGTGTGTGTGTGTGTGCACGAGAGAGAGAGAAACAGTGGGATAGAGCAAGTTGTGAGGCCATAACTCGCTCACTCGCTCGCTCACTCACTCACTCACTCACTCACTCACTCACTCACTCACTCACTCACTCACTGTACAGACTCATGGTTTATCTTTTTTGTCCAAATGCTTACAGTTCTATTCATAAGAGACCTTGAATCTGCTGCACCTTCCATTTGCTGAAAATGCCTCCATACAAAGGAGTGAGTGCGTGTGTGTGTGTGTGCGTGTGTGTGTGTGTGTGTGTGTGTGTGTGTGTGTGTGTGTGTGTGTGTGTGTGTCTATGTGTGAAAGAGAGACAGAGGGAAACAGACAAGACACAAGAAAAAAATAATCAATTGAAAGAACAACATCTTGATGTGCATTTTTAAAGATTTTCTATTTAAGATGATGAAGAATAAATACTTTTAACATTAAATATTATATTTATTTAAGTCAACCAGGGAAAAAGCACTGCATTTCATAAATTTGTCATGTTTTTTTTCTTCTTCATGGAAACCTTCAAAGGAATCAAGAGTATAGACGTGGTTTCAACACTGATGCAGACAATGATTTTTAAACCTGACATCATTAATTGAGTTCAAAGATGCGCTGGTCTCAGAGAGGTGTACTCTAAAACAAAATGAGGGTGTGTATTTGTCAGAAGAGAATCGGCATGGCACTGGGATGAGGAAAAAAAAGCAATGATATAGACACAAGCCCTGAGGCACCTGCTTCAAAATCAAAAAATGCATTTATTAATTAGAGATCTCATGTTTGAACAGAGCAGGAGTGGAATAAAAAATACTTTTGAATTCACAGATAAATTATCTGTCACAATCTGCTGGCTTTGGGGTATGCAGGTCTCTCCCCCGGCGCTGCTCATGGCTCCAACAGAATAGCAAAGTTAGAAAGTGTCACATAAATAATGCTAAAGTATTTGGGGAAAATTCTATCCTCCGAAAAAATAGGAACATATCCTTTAGTATTCATATGCAAACTTTTCCACTCAAAAACAACAACAACAAACAAACAAACAAAAAAGAAAAAAAAAACAGGTCCAGAAGGCAGGGTCCCTGTCAATAAATACACAACCAACCCGTTCAACTGGGATAAGTGAAAAACTCACAAAAAAACCAAAGTATTACATTCTAATGCTGGGGTTTAATGATCGCATATCAGGCATCATCAATGTGTATTTTCCTGACAATCTGGTATCATGGAGGTATCAGGTGGCCAAGAGACTGTGGTTATGCGTCTCTGAACTGACAAGGTGCAGAGGTGTGAGATGACCGATGTGTTTTATTGTGAATCATCAGCATGAGTCACTCTATTTCTAATGAGAAGTGCAGACCTTCACCGCTATGAGAGCTAATCTAAAAATCATACTATTAAAAAAACTAAAACAAAAAAAACTCCTTTGCTAAAAGTCTGTTGTACAGCGAGACAGACAGAAGAGGTCAACTAAACCGAGCCATTAAGCACAACAACTGTTTGGAAATTATTAAAATGCACTGTGGTTTGCCAGCTTGGAGCTCTCTGTGTGCCAAATGTGCCATTCGGAGGCAGAGAGCCTGAAGGCCAGCAGCCATCGGGCTCAGAGATCTGGCTCTCCTTCACCCACTTCATCACATCCTGCTTCCTCTTTCTTTCTCTCTCTAGAGTCACATGTTTTTATCTCCATTCTTTTGTTTTCTCTCCTCTCCCTTTCTGTCACTCTTGGCCTTGACTCAGTGGATGTGTATGTGCTCACACATGAATGCACGTTTGTTAGTTTAGAGACAGAGCAACTATAATAAACCTGGTGAATAGATTGAAAATCATTTGATGTTTTTTTTTAATAACCATCATCCATACTCAAGCATTCTTATTGTGTTTATGAACTGGTGTAGCCCCCACTGTTTGTCTTATCGCTGTTATTTAAATGTTTCTAATTGTAGTGCATACATTGAATAATGGTTCAATACATGGATTTACATGCAGATTTTTCCCTTAGAGGTTTAATTTAGAGTTAAATCCCTATCTATCCTTCTAGCACATATATTTTAAATTTGGCATCAAGTGATATAATGTTATTAGGGCTGTATCCGTGTATTGCAGTCCGTTAACATGCTGTTAATCAAAGCCTGTGTGGGAATGCATGTACACACATAAATCCGTTCACTCACCATGTGTTTTACTGGATTGTCTCCCACTTCCTATTGTCGGAAACTAACCCTCCCTTTTTCCCTCTGCCATCCTGCTCATCCTCTCTCCTCTCATCTCGCCTGCCTTCCTCTACCTCGTTCTGTCACTCATCAGAATGCTTCACTCAAACAAACTTCCCTTTTTTTTCTTCCATGCTTCTTTTTTTATTGTCTTTCCCCCCCATTTTCTCCTCCATTTATAAACACGTCTTTTCAATGCATCGTCCTTTCTTTTGTGCCCCCCCCCCCCATTGGGCTGCAGGCCAGTGTGGGTGAGAGGCAGGTTGTAATTACTTCACTCCTCCTGTGACTGCCAGAGTGAGGAAGATGAGGATGAAAAAGAGTGAAATAAAATAAAATTCAGCGATTACATATTCCTAAATATTCTATCCCTGTTTATTATTACTACAATCCTGCTCACATTAATACAATTACACGCTCCGTATGTCACCATAGATCCAGTTGATTTCATCTCCTGACAAGGTACTGTATGTCTGCACAGTCTAACAGTGATAAATAAAACAGTAAATGTAGAATAATTTCTCCCACATGCTTAATGTAGCATAGAAGAGCTGGCCTTAATTGGTGCAGCTATATTTGAGTTGCAATGTAGGGCGGGCAATGCCTCCTTGACTTCAGCAATGGGAAAATTTTGCATATATTTAAAAATCAATAGCATTTGGAATAAAAAAAAACAACAACTTCACAAGCCATAATGGAATTAGGATGAAAAGGAAAAACAGAGCGCACAGGACAGATCCACCGCTCGAGTCGATTGCATTTCATTAAATGTGTTTTCCCATCAGACTTGGGTCAAACTACAGTTTCCCTTTTTTTTCGACTGGTGACATCCAAAATGGCAGTAGAACTCATTATTTAAAGGTTGTAACAGACAGGGGTGGGGATTGGTTGAAGTTTCAGCTGAATGCGTCACAGTGAACATTCTCATTAATTACACAAACGTGTGTTGTCGGTGTTGACCATAGGCCAACTTGTAAATGCTATTCTTATCCTGCCTGATTAACAATATCTGCTGATATTTCCTCAGCTGTCCATGGTTCACCAATTATAGAGCACCTTCAACCTTTCCTTCCCCCCTTTTTTTTTCTCGATTGATCAGCAGTTTTTTAATGTCACATTTAAGAGATTTAAAATGATTATTAAATAATTAACTGTGAAAAAAAGTTTTCCATTGCATCCCTTTTCTCTCTGACAAATTCTTGTGTATTTACAGCATATGTTTGTATTAATTCAGAAGTTTCAGTGTGTGTGTTTGTTTATCTAGTATGACTTACATATTTGTGTGCCGCCGTGACAGAACCCAGGTCTGCTGGGATTGTTTGCACCTCGTAACTACGTACTCAGTATGTACTTGAACAAGAGCCCTCAGATGATGGCATATCCTCCAGAGTGCCTATGTGACTAATAGACTATTATCTCATGTGAATCAGCTGTGTGTCTCCAACAGCAGTTTAGGTTGCCATAGTGACAACAACTGATGCTAGTCACTCAGAGAGTGAGGGGAAGGAAAAGAAATGCTTAAATGTCTAGCCATGCAACAAATGAGACAATGGAGAAATGACACAGTTCTTTTTTTTTTTTTTTACATGACCTCACTATATGGGCATGCCAAGAAGTTGTTGGACAAATCCAAATATAATTTGTCTGAATTCACTTTTAAAATGTCAACTATACAGGCCATTAAACTTGGTCATTTATAATGAGATGTTTTGGGGCAGTTTGTCGTTGCTCCTGGATTTTGAAGTCAAAGCAAATAGTATAAGCGTACTTTTTATCCATATCCGCGTGAATCGAACCAGCACAAATTATAATAATGTAAAAATGCTCACCGTGAAGTGACAAATGTGGGAGTGAGTGTGATTCATTCACATCATTTTTTAAATTTCATTAAATTTAAGATCTGATTGAGCAAAAAAACGGATTAAGGAAATGATAAGAAAAACAAGTGCTTCTGAAAAAAGTGGGCATTTCTGCTAGATTTGGGTCCATGGCTACTTCCCAGAGTTCAATCGCCACTCATGAGATCTTAGGAACATGGCTAGTTAATACTACATCAAATAAAAATCAATCAATCAAAAATCTGATAGATCTAAAATGCGACAAACCAGGCTTTCCCATCCAACCAACACACATTAATTTTGTTTGAGTTTTACATGTAATGTTACTTCTCAGTCATTTTCAAACATCAAACCACACAACGTTCTCCTGGTCAGGATGTCCTGTGGTTCCAACATAACTTATAATAAAACTACACATTTTATTTGGAGTTAGACAGATGAACTGATAGATTATAATGGGTGACAGAACTTATATACGTTTAACTTGGTTCTAGACCCACCAAAAAACTTTTACCATCTTGACACAGGATCATGTCTAACACACACATGGTCATACAAAACAGATAAAAGAAATAAAATAACTAGTGCTGAGTTTGTAAAAGTAAACAGTTTTCACATTGAGTAGAATGGTGTGAGAAGAGGGCGACTGAATGTTGCTGGTAACCCCGCTTTACAACTAGGTTGAGTATTTTAAGCTCAGACAGAATGAATCTGAAGCCCTGTGGGGGCTTCTGGGAGTTAAATTCAAGGTCCACAGGAACCAAAAAAAGGAATGGAATAAAAGTTGGGACAGTAGCGATTAAACTGGAGGTAGTGCAGGTGGTCTCCAGGTTCCTGAGGTTATTATTAAGAATGTTTCCAAGGACACCACTGATAATTTAGGTCAAACTATTTCCTCTTCCTCTTGAGATGTAACAAGGTCATGAAAGAATGGACTTAGAGATATTATATCTCTGACATTCAGTTTGAAATAAGTTGCTGCTGCTTTAAGGGAGTCAAGAACATAGTAAACTGTTTGAGATCAGAGAGAAAAAAGCAACACATCTTTTTATTAAGTAGATGTCACATTTCATTGTCCAAACGTGTTAGCAATTGGTGTGAGAAGAAACTACACCGGCTGTCCGTCCTTAGAAACACACGCTATAGTTTTTAATTTCATTCATCGGGAAGCTTAACAGTCCTTCACAAGTCCACAGTTATCCCTTGTGTCCTCTGTCAAACAGGCGAACCTCTACAGTACTCTTTGTTTGCGGCTCTCTCTCTAGCTGAAGAGGTCCTTGCCTGACCACTTACATGTCCAAGGAAGCAGCTTGTTTGCTGCCACCTACGCAGTGGTGGGAAGCACTGTACATCCATTCTGACAGGCTTACTGTAATTGTAGAGAAATACCTGGAATTGTTTTCAATCTATTTAATACTTTTAACATCCTGCCCTGCAAACTTAAAATACTAATACAAAAGATAAACAAAATACTGTCGGCTTAGTCACCCAGAAATAAATAAACTTACATATTATTTATTAGATCATATATATTACAACTAGCCACACTCCATACCACTTTTTTATTTGATGAAGTAACATATTTGAAGTCACACATCGTTCTGTATGTTCACTTTTTGTACTATATACAAGACAGGACATATATGCATAAGAACACATTTTAAACGGTACTTTTGCTGTTATAAAACCAAATGACAAATTGGCCTGCTATTTTCATCACTGTGTGAACAGCTGTCTCGAAGAAGCATGTTTTCAAAGCTACGCAGTTTGATGACAAATCAGCCAGAAATTATTCAGTGAAAAATACAACAAACCCCAAGCCTCTGGACTGAGGACAAAATGTATTCCCTAGTCAGTTGTATCTGGTCATGATCATTTTACGTCTCTCAGACTGAGCGTTTAGTTTTCGGTTAATGACCCCACCTCACCTCACGGGGTCTGAAAGTTAATACTTCACATAGGTGAGCTATTGGCCTGTCAGTATTTTTGCAGTGGCTTGTGGAAAATGTGATGAGGGCATCAAAAGACACATCAGCACAGCATGCCACTCATGAGCCGAAACCAAACTTGTGTTCTTGTGGCATCTACTGGTCAACTGGAGGAACAGCAGGAGTGGGTGGGAGAATTCCTGATTGAATTCCATGGTATTAAAAAAAATAAATTTATATATATATATATATATATATATATATATATATATATATATATATATATATATATATATATAAATAAAGGTTTGACTTGAAGAAATTTAAAAGATGATATATTGCATGTCTTTCTGGATACCTTGGCTTTCATTCTACATCAAAAAAAAAAAAAAAAGAAATACAAAGGAACATCAAACTGCTCCCTCAGTTTGGTATCTTAAAGATTTTTTTTTTTTATTTGAAGAAAATGCCAATAGTTTATCTCTCAGAAAAATATGTGAACAAAGAAAGCCAAGGCAACTTCAAATGCTGATACTTAATTCCTGTTTAGGCAGCACTTTCAAACCCTGAGCCAAAGATAGGGGGGGGGGTACCATCAGTAAGAGCACAAACCGCTACCAAAGACCAAACATTTGAAGGGTTTATGGAAGTTCTTCTTCATGTTTGATTGACATTAGTTGGGGTTTTTTTTATTATGCTAACACACAAATACAGTGAACCAGTCACATAACCTTCTTGGCAAAGGTGATCAAATTCTAAATTTTTATGGATTGATCACGCTTATAAGTTTTTTTTAATTGATTAAGAGATTGAAAATAAGAACTGCCTGAATTTATCAAAGGGAATAGAGCAGGTCACATTCAAAAATGCTACTGGCTGAAACATTAGTGCCATACAGTATTACAGTCTAAGTTTATTATTTAATGACTTTTGAATATTTTTTTGTTGCTTATTCTTCAATCACAATACAGACATGGTCACAAATTCACAGGGTTATAAAATGCAAAAGAGTGAAAATATTCAAGTCTGGAGGCAAAATGATTTCACATTTCAGTCTTGTGTGAAGGTCACGATTAAAACAGTAGCCTCATTCAACAGCAAAGAAAGGGGTGTGGCTGATCATACACAAACTGAAAAACCATTCAAGTATTCTTATCGCTTAAAGAGGAGGTTCTTCAAGACTACATAAAGGTGATACTTGCTTCCAAAAAGCATCTGGCACAGTAAAAGAGTTCTCCTGCTTCCACACCTATGAGTTTGCGGCAGAGCTCCCGGTGTCTTCAGCAGCTTTGTTTCCGCTGTGATGAAGGCTGATGTGTTGAGTCATTTCCTTGCGGTTGGTTGCGGAGTGGCCGCACTGTACACACCTGTAGCGTCCTTTTGTGTGCTCCCAGAGGAACCGTCTGCTGTAGGCAATGCCTAATGTGTGAAAAGACAGATTAGATTAGTATATTAGATTAGATTAGCTATCCTTTAATGATTCCAAACTGGGAAATTCACAAGATCAATGCACACTGTATAACTGCAACTGCATATAAGACGTTCAAATTGAAAATGTCATTTCTCGATGAACAAACTGACTTAGATACACAAAACATACATTCATTCTGTCATAAAAGAGTTGCACCACTCTAACAGAGGTGGAGATGGAAGGTAATGGAGTAATAGCTTCCTGAGCAGAGTATGAAGCCAGTGTTGTGTTGTAATTTGATTTTTGTGTGTGTAGAGATTAGACAGCCAGGATTTCTTGGGCAAACATTAGTAGCTTCCCATCTTCTTCCAATCTGTTCTCAAAGTAGAAGTTTAGTAAGAAAATGTCTCAAAATACTGTATATCTAAACACAGTTTGGTGAGCACTGTGTGTTAAGATGGTTTCTTTTTTCCACATTTGAATTTAGTTGAATCGAGTAAACTACACACACATTTATTGTATTGTTCTTAGTATTTAAATGTTATATCCTGAAAGTTCTATTTTAATGGGAAATTTCTGGCTCAAGAAAGGATTAATTATTAAAATATATTCAAGTGTGGTGGATTTTAAATGTACTGTATTCATTTAAATTGATTAAACAATGCAGTATATATCTCAAATGTACACAATATCCTGTTTCTTCTTGCCTCTAGTGTATGCCCTGCAGTATTTATGAGTCACACAGAATTTTCTATGTTATTGAACTGATGCTTTGGGTCCCACAGCTGCCTACACAGAATCAGAAGTAGGGTGCCTTAGTCTAATGTTTTATGCAATTATGATGATAATTTCAGTACTGTGATTGACTTCACGAGGAGTGAAAGTGAATGTGTAGCCACATCGGATAAGTAACAGCCGTGTGCTCTCGGGTGAGAAGATGCTCACCTGGATTCTTCTTCCAAACAGCTGAGGATGCCGGAGGAGAGTGAGGAGCTGATCCAGAAGATCTGGCCTGTGTCTGGTGCTGACTGTGTGCATCAATGGGCTCCAGAGGTATTGTCTGGCTAATAAGGGTACGCAACAGAGGCAGATCAGGGGATTGGTGGTTGACTTGAATCTGGGGAGCTGCTTCTGCAAGCTGTTGAGGAACAAGCTGGGGTGGGGAAGTCTCCTGCTTTGACAAGAAAGACGAGCCTTGCAGAGACTGGACAGCTGAATCTGTCTGCGAGACAGCAGCAGGGAAGAAACTGGCTGGGTTTGGTGTTTGAAAGGGTAATTCCTGGTGTGGAGCCACAGAGTCCTGAGGTGGGGGTTTCTTGTCTGTGGTCATGGGGGTAATGCTTGAGTTGGTTACAACAGCAGGAGGAGGAAGCATAGGTTCAGCTGGCTTGGCTTTGCCCCGTGGCACTTTGGAGCACGTGTGAAGGTGAGTCAGAAGGCCACGGTAAGATCGCAACTTAGTGCGACAATTCTCACACCTGAAGAAAACAAAGGAGTTACATCACTCAGTTTGTTTAGTCGTGAACACACAGCATCTCATCTAAGAATTTGGGTACACTAAAAAAACCCCAACTCACAAGAAATATATGTTGGGTTTGTGGTGATGCCTCATATGCTCCATCAGTTCCTTCATGTTAGGGTAAGAGCCATTGCAGCCCACAGTAGAGCACAGCAGGACTTTTCCTGCAGAGAAAAGACAATGTAAGGCTGAGTAGATGAAGATGTCTTCAGCAGGTAAAAGCGGTGGAGCAGAAAATAGCATATTATACAGATTTCCAATACCCTCAATTTCTACTTACTCCTCCATCTCCGATCAACTGCTTAGCTCTATGCCCCTCTGACTTGATTTTCTATGTTTAATACCAAACTTAGCTGTACCCAATGAAGAAATATACATAGCTTGCAAGCACAGGGGCTAAAATAAGCATCAGTTTACATCTTTGTTTACACCCTCTCTTATTGTCTGTTATCATTACATCCCGCTTCAAAGCGGTGATGTATTGTAATTGTCAGCATTCGTGTGTTTGACCGTTAGTCCACCATTGCAGATAGAAAGATGAAACAAAATGCACATTACTCGGGCGACAAAGGGGATGAAAATGAGATGATGATCTTGGACCTTGAGAAAACTAGGTCAAGGTCAAATTGCAACTTCTGTACATTCAGGAACCGGATAAGATAGAAAGACGAAGGAGAAAGCCAGTGCAAGACCGTTGATCAAAGCTACTGCTTTGATCTATGAAAGTAGATCAGAGCAGTAGTATATCTGTATCAGGGACGTGTGGTCAGGGGACACACTCTGCGGCACAGGAAAGGTGACGACATGTCTTCAAGTCGTGTACGTTACATGGCATAAAGTCAAACATCTCATCTGGCTTCTGCTGAGACGTGTGGCTCCAGGACTTGGAGCTCACTCACCAGGGAGAGACTGCGCCGAGATCTCGTGGTCCTTGATGTGGCTCTCCAGAGCGGCCGTGTCTGCGTACACTCGCTTACAGCCGTACAGGGGACAAGGTGTCCTATTTTTTACTGAAATAGAAACACTGATGTTAATGAAACGCCGCTAACCCTTAATTATATGCTGGGAATAAATGACGTTAATAGGAAATCAGAAATTGAACTGATTACAATGCTAGCTAGCTAACTGGCTAGCTCAGTCACGTAGGCTATCGTAGAACGAAGTGGGATTAAAATTGTAGAAAATATTGCATGCAGCTACAAAATAAGAAATAAATTCTGAACCTCTGTTTCCATCTTCGGCTGTTTGGAGGACTTCACTATTTGCGGACATCATAGTAGCAGGGTGAACAACTGATCGAAATATTCTACACAAAATCAACAGTAATACGAGCTGTGGGATCTAAGAACCAATGAGGCGTCTTAGCACCGGCGGAAGTGACGCACCCGGAATTAAAAAGAATATTTACGTGGTTTTCATGGATAGCAGTCTTTACTGCAATTAGTGAAAAGTACAAGCCTTTTTAACTAACGCATTTTCAAAAAAACCCTAATGCTGATATTTAAAAGTGTAAACCTCAGGGAAGTATCAAAAGGTTCAAACACAAAATATATGTACTTTTTTAAATAAATGATTATACTGTAGTATGGAATAAGGAAAGTTAACTGTGATCACAGTGTCACCAGAAGGTTTACTGGGACGTCGCTAGATTCATTTTAATTTATGGAAGCATATATACAAAATCACGTGCAAGTAGTTAGTCTTTATTTTTTAGAAATTCGAAAGTCCGAAAGAGACCAATGAAAACTGACGTCTTTCCCAGCATGCCGCGCGGTTGTGTATTTAACATTTACTTTATGGTAAACCTATTAAATCTACTTGCAGAGCTGTGTAATATCACGATTAGCTTTTTCTATCACACGCAGCTCCATAAGTTATAGGAGATAAACAACTATTATCTGCACCAGTATATAAAGGTAACCAGATTGTGACGGCTTTATATCTATTCCTATATACTACTTCCGTCCACGTGGGTGGAAGCTCATTGTAGAGGTCACATGCTGAGTGCTCGTCACTCTACCAATCACCTCGGGGAAGGTCTGAGACAAGAGCCAATGGTTGCCCTTGCAGGGCATCACCTGACAAAGGTGAGCGAGTGAACAGAAAGCATGGGTCTGCGCATGCGGTCTTAAGCAGGAGAAGCTTGGTGGCGCAATTTAACAGCACCACCGGCGGATGTGACGCATGTCGACTTGGAATCGCTCGCGGCTGGCGAATGAGTGCGATGTATGAGGTGGAGCACGTCTCCAAAACCCAATTCAGACTACTCTCCTCCCAACATTTTAACTTGAGTTCTAATTTGTTGGAACTTTATATTGATTTTCAAATTTTCAATCTAATGCTGAGTTGATTATTTTTTGCTTTTCATCGACCTGGATGACTGAGACACATGTTCCTGGATGACTGACTACATATGTTCCTATTATCGATCAGCCATTCCATAAGTGTTGTTCAAAAGTATTTAAGCATTTTTTTGTGTGCTGATCTTGATGATTAAATACATAATAAAAAAAGCAATAATTATAAAGTCATAATAATATCGATGATAAAACCATTCATAAAAAAATCCAATAAAAAATAATCCAATAAAGCAAGTGAAAGACATTAAAATACTCCAGATTTCTTGATGAGAATACAAATATACAGGGAGGGATTAATAATAAGAATGCTGCATCAAATGGAGAAATTTATATTTTAGAAAAAGTATCAGTGGATCTACCACTTACACCAAATCTACCTCAAAATGTCAGTTTTTTGGCACATGCCCCTCATATTTAAAGTCAATTCAAACAGTTTATGCATAATGTCCCTATTTGGTAACGCAAAAGTAAATGAAAGATCAAGCCTAAAAGCCTAACTTTGAAAAAAAAAAAATATTCATGTATACATAAGAAAACGGAAAGCTTTCATTTGATAAAACACCTTTGCTACACTACTTATCGAGTGTTCTTATTTTCTGCTTCAAAGGTTTTTGGTGTGAAAATTCATTTCCTTTTAAATTATGGGACATAATGGTCAGAATTAAAACCAAAGACACACACCACTCATAAAATTACTCTTCCATGATACATCACTCATTCTTACAGTTTCCGTCGAGTAGTTATGTGAAACATGCCTGGCCAAAATCTTCTCAAAAATACCCCACATTTGTCTTTGTTTCCGGATCGACACCTCTTATCGGTGGTATATTACTGTATATAAGACACACTGCCATAAGTATTTTATACGTCAGGTAAGTTACACAACTCCACGAACACTGGCCCATCCCACCTTCCATAGGTGTTCTTTTCTTGCGCGTCAGGTCGGCAGACGCCCGGAACGTCCATTCATTCCTGTGCAGTGGGAAAGAAGGCGCTTCTAACTTTTAGCGCATCATTTCATCCTCGGCTCAAATTCAAGGTAGAACATCTTTTGCATGTTTTAGTGGGACATTATCGAGCTATTGTGCGAAAAAGGGTTTTAAAATGATAAAATGTGCAACTTTTTTTTTTTTTTTTTTTGGTGAGTGCATGAGGCACCAGGACAGACAGTTACCTATAGAAATCCTTATTTTCTGCTACTTAAACGAATGATATGATTGTCTTATTTGCAAAGAAGTGTAAATGTAGAATTATCGGACCAAATCATACAGGTTTTAAACTTTTTTTTTTGAAGATTTTCAAGATTGCATCATCCCCAGTCGGACCTCTTCCGATGTCAGATAGACATTCTGTTTTGACAAATTCAGGACTAAGAATTCATTTGATAAATAATTCCACCTTGAATTGTGTTGGTGTTTTTTTTTTGTAACTTAATTTGTCTGAAATCTAGAAATTTATGAAGATAAAGAATGTTAACCCCTCCCATACCACACCCCCTAAAAACTGCTCACTACCCACGGCAATATGCTCTTTGTCTGGTTTATTATATAGTATTGGTACTCCCAACCCACTGCTATTGCTTATGCAATGCTATTTATGTTTGTCTCCATTTTTTCCTGCTGTTTTCATGTTATTCTAATATCAAATGTAAAGTATCTTATTATTCCACTTTACCTTTATTTTCTGGTGCTATAAACATCAGAGTGATCTAGTCTAGAAAAAGTCTCACTCTTGGTGTTTTTATTTGATCGTACCGACTGTATCTTGCTACTGCCGCTGGACTTGATTCTGTCACGTAGGCCCGTTTATTATTGAGGCTATTTGGATTGTGGTTTCATATCAACATGGGAGACACTCTGGTTCCATTTGTTGGCAGTGGTGCAGTGGGTGGAGAGTGATGTCAAATTTATCCCTGGATTCACAGGGCTGGACTTGCCTGTCTTTATATAACCCCAACTTTCCTTCCACTCTTGTCTTGCTCAGTGTCTCAGGGACTCAGCCTTCTCTCCCTCTGCGGCCTCCTCCTCTGTGCTGACCAACCATTGCACTCACATCCATCGAAAACCATGGCCCAACAACAACCTATCAGGTAAGAACTTGCTCTGTGAGGATTACACCAAAGCCTCCCAGCATGAATACACAAAGTGATCTGAAAAGAATATAGGAATAGGTTAAAGAATGTTTGATTTGGTTAATCCTCTTAATGTCATGCAGCAAACAGGTTCCTGCTTGGCATTTCTGCTAGATCAATAGAAATAAAAAGTATCCTCAGGATGTGTAATATCTGCTGTTCACATTTGTGTTGTTTGAACTACTCTGTCTTCAGGTTATTTTTGGGTGAGCAAAATTTCTCCATGACTGTCACTCTATACTCAGTTCCTTTCCAATTCTACTGTTTGACATACAATACAAGATAAAGTTTGAAAAGCCTATTGAATTTTGTAGCAATGATGTGCCACTACTTGCTCTACTTAAGGTGAGAAATGGAATGAGTGTTATATTTGTTTTGTCTGTTTTGACAGTCTCCCAGCCAAACTGATCAATGGAGGGGTTGCAGGCATCGTAGGGGTTACCTGTGTTTTCCCAATTGATCTGGCCAAGACACGTCTGCAGAACCAACGCAGCGGGCAGCATCTCTACAAGAACATGTAAGAACGGCACCCTCCAAAACAAAAAAGTAGTGTTTAGTAACTCTGATTTCATATATACAAAAACCCAACCTTTCATTTTATTTAAGATTTTTAGCATCTAATGGAAGTTAAGGGTCAGTTTTTATAATCACTTTTCATGGATACATGTGAGGGAGTTAATGGATCAGTGATGGTATTGGTTTTTTTTACCTTTTCTTTTTTTTTTCAAAGATTTTGGCTCAGCAAAGGGTGTGTAGTGGAAGTTGGAATGTCCTATATTGAAAAGTGAAACATGTCTATGTATAGTATGCAAACAGAAACTGGGGCAACCGCCTTTGATAGAACATCTGTCTCCTTTGTTCTGTCAGGTTGGATTGCTTGATAAAGACAGTTAAATCGGAAGGCTACTTCGGCATGTACAGAGGTAAGCTTGGTCCCTGATGTGCCTGTTCAATATTATACTAATAGAATATTATGATCGTCCTGTAGATGTATTAGCCAGTGATGTACTTTAATTGTTCAACCAGTATGTTTGAGATTCCGCAATAAGATGGTGTCTTTCCTTTTTTTAATCCATGGCCTTTTATTAATTGAGCTATTTTGTCACTATTTGTCACAATCTGCTATCAAACAACTCACTGTGGGTTATTTTAGAGTCAGTTTGTTTAATTTGTATGTTTAATTAGATTAAAGATTCACATGAGCTTGCTATAGCATACTTGCTATTGCAGGTGCTGCAGTAAATCTCACCCTAGTGACCCCAGAGAAGGCCATCAAACTAGCTGCTAATGATTTCTTTCGCCACCAGCTGAGCAAAAATAGGTAGGTTTTTAAATTTTAAGGAAACTGACAAACTGTACTGCAATAATGTACTTTTTTTTTTTTAAAAAGCCATTGTCCTTGTGTCATCAGTGGCAGGTTGACTGTGTTCAAGGAGATGTTGGCAGGCTGTTGTGCAGGAATGTGCCAGGTCATTATTACCACACCGATGGAAATGCTCAAGATTCAGAT
The DNA here is from genome assembly GCF_040054535.1 of Antennarius striatus. Taxonomy (NCBI): domain Eukaryota; kingdom Metazoa; phylum Chordata; class Actinopteri; order Lophiiformes; family Antennariidae; genus Antennarius; species Antennarius striatus. Next base: position 26,843,856 of record NC_090777.1, on the reverse strand, counting down.
GCAGGATGCTGGCAGGCTAGGTATTTATAAGGATACCAGTAGAATTGATTACCATATGATAATGTTACCTTTCACACCATTGTGAAACTGCCTTGTGTGTCCTGTATTTGCCAGCGGCCCAGCAGAGGGTGATGCCCTGTGTCGTTTTGAAGATGGGGGGGACCAGCGCTGTCCTGAGCCGTTCCTATAACACCACCCCTGCGTCTCAGGTCATGCGAGCGTCTGCCACAGAGATCACCAGAGAGCTGCTGAGGACCCAAGGAGTCACAGCACTGTACAGAGGACTCGGAGCCACGTTACTGAGGCAAGACGGGATCGAGATTTTTGCTCTTGCTCTTGTTTCTCCATCTCTGCTGAACAATTTTGTAATGTAGTTAACATGTTTATTACCTTTTCAGGGACATCCCATTCTCTGTTGTGTATTTCCCTCTTTTTGCACATCTTCACCGGCTCGGCCAGCGTTCATCTGATGACCCATCTGTGCCCTTCCACTGGTCCTTCATGTCTGGATGCTTGGCTGGATGCATCGCCGCTATAGCCGTCAGCCCTTGTGATGGTGAGTGATTCAGTCTATGAAGACTGGTCAATGTGTTGGGAGCTGAACATCAGTTTTATTTAGCAATAGGTACATACTGTATATTCATATAATGTCATTCTCTAGGAAAATAATTTATGCTGTTTACAGTGGTAAAGACAAGGCTGCAGTCACTCAGAAAAGGCGTTAATGAGGAAAACTACAATGGCGTGGTCGACTGTGTCAGGTAAATGACTGAAACATGTGTCATCAAACTTGCTGTTCTCTCATCATATGATATGAAGAAGTTACACGGTTATTTAAAAAAAATAAAAAAATTCAATCTTGCAATCTTTCTTTCAATGCAGAAAGATCCTGAGAAAGGAGGGCCCCAGAGCTTTTCTTAAGGGAGCAAGTTGCCGTGCCCTGGTTATCGCCCCACTCTTTGGCATTGCCCAGGTTGTGTACTTCGTTGGAGTTGGAGAGTACCTGCTGGGGTACGCCCCATACAACCTCTATTCTCCATAAACAAGCCCTTTATTAGCCTTTTTTGCAGCTTCATTAAATTGGAGGCAGCTGTGCCCTGGCCATACTCATAGACCCAGCTCTCTATTACTGTGTACCTTCTTTGTTTTCAGAGGCTTTAACATGAAAACACTAAAGGGGACCAAAAGAGATGATGTTAAATTCAGACGGTTAACATGATGCCTTATTTTAGAGATGAAAATAGAAACATCCTCACCTTTTAAATGGGAGATTGACATGGCCTCGCCTTTTAAAGGCTACAGTTGAAATTCGAAAGAAAATTATAACTTCCTGCATTGACTGGATAGTCTGTGGTACATCAGTGGATACGCAGATCAAAATTCACTTCACTCCTGTGGCACCAAAGCTTTGACCCTGTTGCAAAAAACTTAACCTCTACTACTAAATGTGTCCCATATCAGTTACCCTGATATGCATATTCAATCTTTGCACCCAGTGGGTTACTTCTGTTACATGGTGTTACTAGAAACCTTACGGTTCCAGGCAGCACCGAAATTCAAATGTACTTGAATACATTGAATCCTGTTTTAAAGGATTAAATTTGAATGCTTGAATTCATGTATAGAGTACTCATGTTTTAAAAGCAAATGTAAATTATCTCTTAAAAGTGTCGTCTTTGACAACCTGCCTTTGAATCGGTTTTGAACGAGAAGCCTTTTTTGGGATACAGTGTTGTTTTAAAGTACTGTTGCAAGGGGTGACTTCTCATGCAAGTTAATTGTTGGCTTCATTTGCACTGCATAATTTCGGCTGCACGATTGTGGCAAGACCTAGATCCTTTCTTTCTTGCAGTCACTTATAATTTTAATGCAGCTGTAGTTGAAGTCAGTGGAAAGATTATTTGTAAGACCTTTTTAATGGGAATGTTGCTTGAGGGACCAAGCATTTTCCAAAGTGTACACAACCTACAAACTTTCTCTCAAATAATTTGGATTTCTGGCTAAGCAAGTTTTCTTTTTAGGGATGGAGGAGACACACAATATGTACCATTTTATTGCAGAATAGAATGCAGTATTTGCTTGTACTCTCTATTCCTAAAAGAATTCATGGGTTGACGTACTTTTAACAGTTTTACAGTGTAAACATTCTATATGTTTTCACTTTTCTAAAGCTGTTAAAGGTAGACTCAACATTTTAAAGCTTTATAAATTTAAAAACAATCAATCTCATCCAACTGAGATTACTTTTAAGTTTTTGAATGATACATGTAAATACAGATTTCTAAATACTGAATAAATATTTTTAAATACATTGTTTACTTGTGTTGCTTGACTAATATTGATCAAACAGATCTGTGGTGAAGTCATGATTTTTCCAGAGGGGTTAATGAAAATAGCAATAGGTTTACGTTTAATGGTTAGAAGCTTTTCTGATGCAAGCTTTGAAGATGTTAGCCCACCCCTCTACACATACATCAGTGGCTTAGACATGTCAGCAGTGGGAATACTCCTGCTGCGGCGTTGGAGTAATTGTACCCTGGTTGGTCAGGAAGCCTCTTCTGCATTGCACACATAACTATCCCCTCAACTGAATATGCAGCTGTCCTGTATGCTCAACTGCGGAAAGATGAAACTCGCGCAACTAACCTGGCAACCCACCAACTTGCATGTGTATCAGATACAAGCAGCTGGGAGGAACAACATCCTCAAAACCTAAATAAACACCCAGTAACTTCTGATTCAAACTTTTAGGATCATTAATTAAGCAACTTTGAATAAATATGCCTCATCCTCCCATCCCAGGCACCCATTTTATTATTCTGTATATTTATGCATTACGGCCAATTAATACTCACGTTCCAGGGATCACCTGACTGCTTCTAAAATTATAACCACAGTATTCACATTTGGAAAGTGTATATAGCTGTGACAGATACAGTAAGCACTGGAGGGATTTGTGTGTTCATTAGAATGAAATACTGTCGGATTCCTAAATTTTCAGTGCTTCATATTGTGAAAATACATTTTAAACAGGTCCGATAAAGATAGATAGATAGATAGATAGATAGATAGATAGATAGATAGATAGATATACTTTATTAATCCCAGAGGAAATTGTATTGTATGTATGTAAAGGACCCCTGTATGAATTACGTCTTAAACTCTGGAGGCATTTTGTGCTGAAAGAACACAAGATGCATTTGTAATGAAGTAGGGATGAATTTTTTCCCCTTAATAATTCAGAAGTCATTTAATACTACAAACTTTATCATTAAATTGGTAAGTATGAAAATATTTTTTATAAAAAAAAACAAAACTTTATATTTTCATAAAAGACCTGTTTGACCTACTATAAAAGTCATTCAGATGATTTAATAAATTGTTTATTATTTGAAATTGTTTCAGTTATTATTAGACGATGAAATAACCTAAAACTGAAAATATCACAACATGGAAGCATCACAAGAAACTGCAAACTTAAAAAAAAACTTTATTGAAATTCAAATACCTATATTCCTGAGACGCTTGGAATGGGGGTTAAAATAAATTAACACACAATCAACTACAAAACGTTCAACTATGTACACAGTGTCATTTCATGTGCACGGTACTTTACATCTCCAGATTTACTGAAACACATACAGCTGGGGTACACAGCAATACTACACAGTCCATCCTATTCTAACTGACTAGGGTTTCCGAAGTGACATCTCTGACCCCGTCGCCTCGCTCCTCAGAGTAAACACAACCTAATGGCACCCAAATAGCCACACATGGTGAGCCTTTTTTGTTACCTCACTTGAATCTTTTTACACTGTAATGTCGAATAAGAAAAACACCTTGTATTCTGTAAAGCTTGATCATTTTTATATAACCAGCATTGTTTTATAATTACAGACAATTTAGAATTTATTTTTTTTGCTTTTGCAGCTTCAGTTCTCTTGGCAGAGACGACATAGTCGAGTGTTTCACTGTCAAACGAGCCAAAACAATAAAGGTACATCGAGCCGTGTGCGCTACGCATCAACTGTGTGTGATAATTAATTGAGTAAGACTCTACAAACATATGTACACATTTGCTATGTTATTTTCCTACATTCAGACGTGTTCAAAAATAGCTCGCTGTTAAAGAAAGGCACATTTAAGAAGCTGTTACTAGTTGTGTGGATCTGATTGGACTATTACAAACACTGTCATGACTATAACGCTGCACGACTAATGCAAACATTTATCTACACACAGCATATTAAATAGTACCACAAATAATGAAGGCAACTCACACATATTTACATACCCGAGTCCCCAACACTTGGAATTATTCTACAGAATTAGTGGCCTGATTGAACCTGGATTAATGAAAGTGGTCCCAGGTTTGTGGTGACTTTTGACAGAGGGATGCAGAGGTTGGCGTTAAGGCACACGGGGGTGGGGGGTGGGGTCCTAAGAAGTACATACATCTGACAACATCTTATCGGGCAAATGCTTATTCTGAGCCGACCAGCGGGTATGTTTACATGCGTGTACATATGATCCTCTTGAAATCCTGTTACTCATGGTGGCGTTATGTAAGAAAAGGGATATATTACAAAGAAAAAAATTTTTTTTTTTTAAAGTGGTATCTATGTCACCTGGACAGTCAAATAAGTGAGGGCTTTTTCTTTCCTAGAAGAACGAATTGGTTGTGGCTCAACGGGTGGAGTTTGTTTTTTTAGAAACAGTACATCTGTACGTTTTATCTCCATTCCATATAGAACACACAAAACATCTGACCATTTCCAGTCAGGATGTCCAGTTTAAATAATTGGATGAAAAAACATTTGTAAAGAGTAATCTGTGTTGATTGGACATTTATAATGTGGTGTGAGGAATAGTGCTATTTAATACCTGTATATGCATTCTAGAAATAATAATATAAATAACCATTACCACTCTTAGTAAATCCAATTGCACCAATGAGGACACCGTACAAGACGCTGGTTGAGTCTTTCAGACAGTCAAGTAACCCAACATGTGTGTCATGTGCGCGTCCATGTGTTTGTGTGCACATTGAAGCTGCTTTCACCTCAGATTGCTCTCTCTGGATGGAGTTTCCCACAGCTGAGGGGTCAGTGTCAAGGCTGTGTGAAAAACCTCTGACACTACTGCAACAGTATGTGGGTTAAGATTTACAGCAGGAGCCATAGGGCAGCCATGGGAAAGAATGACAGATTGTCATCAGAAATGATGCCGTTTCCACTGGCTTGTCTGAAAAGAACAAGTATGAAAGCAAGAGTGTTGTAAAAAGTGGACTCTGTGATGATGAATATGTTAAGAAATATTGTGAGGAAATAGAGGAAGATCGGCCCAGGGGAAACGGGTTGAGCACCATTGTGGGAAGGAACTTTTGAAATTTCTAGAGTCGCTGGTTAGATGATGGAAAGACATTTGATCTGAAGGCTATATTGTCTTTGGGGGGGTATTCAGGAGGGGTGAGATCCAGAATCCATCTTAGATGACCTCCCTGCTGTTGCGAATGGCACAACACAGCACCATACTGAAGATCATACCGATGATCTGTTTGGGAGGGAAACAAGTATTGAAAAAAAAAAATTCTTACAGATAAACAGAAGGTCTATTTTCTACTTTTTTTTCATATCGTTACTTACCATGACTCCAGCGATACCTATGCCCACGTACCCGATGATATACAGCTTGCTGTTGAAGAATTCCTTGATGCCTGTTTCACAGTCCTGCAGACCGAAGATGAGATGAGTCAAGCAGTTTGAAACTGTACTGAAGTGATGGGTGTCGCACCACTCTTCATTTATCACACAACACATGTCAAGCCATCATTTCTACACCGAGCTGGTGATAGATCTAACCTTGGTATTTGGTGCGGGATCGAGACAGGGGTTTGCCACAGTGCCACAACAGTTCAGCTGAAATAAAGAAAGCATGTATAAGAAAATATCCTTTAATATACACTCTGTGTGCAATGGGAACAGTGTTACCGTAAATACTTCACTGTGTACTTACTACTTTCTGGTATGACATGATGAGTGTGCTGTTATTGTTTTCATTGTAGGTTGAGGTGTAGAAGTTCTGAACATCTTCAATGATCTATGTGAGAGAAAAGAAGTGACTGATGTGGTGCCATCGTGAAAACAATCATTAAAAATACTCGAGCAGTAAAAGGATAGTAAAAGTAAATTTACCTTGTCTTTGTTTAAAAACCCAAACACACCCGCTGCCACCTCAGCAGCAAAGATGATCAGCAGGCAGGCAAAGAACTGAAAAGACCCACAGATGACAATAAGTCTAACAAATTGACATACATAACATATATGCTTTTTAAAAAATGCTATAGACTTGGGGTACTGGGGGCTCAACCTTCTGGTAAGTGGACAATGCTTTTTACCACCTAAGCCACAGCTTCCCCTTTTTGCATTTTTTATACACATTTTTACTTACCGAACCCAGCAGGCATTGGGATTCCCGTACAGCTCCACAGCAGCCGAAGAAACCGACCAGCATCACCAGACTGCCGGCTCCTATCAGGATGTACACACCTGGAGGAAAGAGAAAGTCATCACAGGTCACTAAACCGGCAGCCACAAAAATACATTTAAGATATGTCAGATGAAACAACCTAAAAAAGGTGCAAATGAATTACTTTTGAGGTTTGATTCTCTCCTGAGACTCATTAAGCTATTTTAACTTTCAGCACCACCAGCAGGAGGCGGTATAGAGCTAAGAATGTAAATTGAAACGTTCAGGAGGTTCCCAAGTCGATCTGCACCAGTGTGGTTTTCACGTTTTTTCGATTGCATCATGTCTGGGGACAGCAGAGAAATCTCCTCACATGATCACCCTGGTACGTAGATCTCCTCTTTAATCTGCTTGTTAGGAAAAGTACATGACGGGAAGGCCTGAGGGAGGAATCCAACAACAGGTTGGTTCCTCCAGTGCAGTCTTACAGTGAGTCTGTTGCTAGGCAACAGCCTTACAGATGATGATTAAGAGGGACAAATGAATCCCCAGGTGATGTGGGCTCAGGTGGGAGGAAGAGAGTACAGCAGTTCAAGGATTCCACCTCAATGAAGAGGTTTGATGTGACAGTTTATAACTGGGTTAGACGTGTCATTTAGAGTTCAGTTTCACTGCCAGAATAAAGTCCCCTGTAGTGCTTTGGGTATAGAAAAAAAACCCCAATAATTACATATGAACTATTTTTCAAAGGACAAAGCAAAGAGATGTTTTGTGTGGGCTTGACAACAGTGGAACGAGGCACAACAAAAAGTGTGTTCAGCTTCGCCTGTGTGAAGCTCTCACTGTCAAAGCCATGTGCAACAGAGGACCCGCCAGTCAAACCACATGGACATCTGAGTCTTATTTTACACTGAAACACACACACACACACTTAGACACACATGGGAAAAACTGATGAAATATTTTGACTGTGTTACAGGCTTGTGCAAGAAAGTGACTCCCTATAAAACACTATTGTGTCACGCCTGTTATTATGCAAACTTTTTAAGGCCCCACTTTATTTTTGATAAGTAAATAGAGTACCCATCAAGAGGGCAAAGTCTGGAGACTGTTTAAAGCTGACATCAACAGAAATAACTGAGCAGAGAGTAGGAGGTGGGTAATTTAAACCAGACAGTTAAACACCTCTCTCTCACCTTTCATTTTCACTGGATTTAACATCTTGTTTTTCTTCAAATCCTTTCCACATTGTCCTTTCAATGGCCTTCTAAAAAAGCCCAACACTCAGTCACTCCATCTTTCTTTCCATCTGTGTGAGGTGAGTGGTTGTGGTTTCCCTCGTGCATTTATGCTCTATGTGCTGCAGTCATTTCCTGTTATTCATATTCATCTCCGGTGTGAATGAAGCGCAGAAATGCCCAGTGATCAAAAAAAGATCAAATCATAAGCAGACATTAATCCGCGTGGTATTGGAACATGAATCCAAATAAGACACACACACATTGACACTGACTTGCAAAGAAGCACTGACTATTTTCCCCTTTTTATGCAATTTCTGTGCGTGTGTGTGGGCTCTCCATGCACTTGAGGACTGTGTATTTGTCTGAGTATGCACATGAAGGGAAGTCTGCGGTAGGAACATCCCATCTGACGGACAGACAGACATTTATTCAAGAGAAAAAGGAACGGCACTGAAATAAGTCATTTTAAAGTCCACCTCTTGACTGAGAATGGTGGAGATGACAGAAACGTGGCAGATTTATATTCTCCTAAAAGAAAATTTAAACAGATTTCTCAGCGACAAGAAAAAAAGCACAATAAAACAAAGCCAAAAAAATCCCTGCAGTGACAACAACACATCTTTTTCTTGTGTTGAATTATTATGTACTCACCAATGAAGAAGGTGTCTGGAGCTTTATCACCATTGAGCAGAGACACAGTTTCAGGGTCAAAGCGCAGCCACAGTCCCACCGCCAGAACAAAAGATCCCATCAACTACAGAGAGACAGGAACGAAAGAGTTCGGATAAGGTTTGGCTACACATAACTACTTATTACAGAAATGCACAAAAACCTATGTCGACAAGCGGTTGCACACATCGCTGCAAGCAAAACAAAGTCAGTGGTTAGTAGGTAGAAAATTAATGCTGTGTTATGAATTCCGTAATGAAGCGGGTTTTTTTTCTTTTTTCTGGTTTCCTTCCTTGCTTGAAATGACATCACTGCTGTAAATTGGTTTCCGCATTCATTACAAACACAAAGCCTTTTTTTTATTTTTTATTAAAACACCGTAGTGGAAGTGCTTTTCAGGCCATCAGACGCCTTGTTCTCCTTAAATGTGATTTTCCACATAAATAAAGTAAATGGTGCTGTGGAGTTTCCATTCTGGCTCTCCACCCTTTGCACTTATGTAAGAGACGTAATATTTCAAAAGTCAGTTCCTGACAAATTTGATATTTTGTGTCAAAACAATAACTTTCAATTGGTACATAATGGTAAATTTTCTAAACCAGTAAGTCCCAGCAAAATGTAATTAATGTAACTTTGAAACACCCCTTTAGCAATAAGGGGAAAATGACCAGCCTGGTTTGCGGGCAGCAGTTCTGCACCTTGAGCTTTAACAGACACTCTTGTTTGTTTGGAAATGTGGTTAAACGTTGCTCATATTTTCCTTCATCTAAACCATCATCAGTATACATCAACTGAAACTGCATGCCCTGTAATGCTCTCGCTTTGCAGCAAACTGACTGTAACAAAAAACCTTCAACCTCAAAAATGTCAGGTAACCTTGAAATAACAGCTTATTTCTCTGGGATCCGGGATGCTGTCTGGAGCAGAGACTGCGGTAGACACTCAATGACTGAGAGGTCCACTTCAGATTAGCAGGTCAGAGTTGAAAAGCATCTGAATAAGACAGTTGTTTAGACGCCAACCTCCTCCTAAAGTTTGGACCCGGTGACCGGTGATCTTTAGAGCAGCCGATCTCATGGGACTCAGGGTTAGCAGTCAAGTCCACAGACACGGTATGTCCACTTAATCAACCAGACTGGATTAGTGGAAAGATGGGCTCCGGATGGATTCAACCCATAAACACACAGTTGCTAATGGTTACCGTTGCAGCTGGAATGGGTCATAGAGGAGCAGGTGGTTGTTTTCACATTTGAAAACAAGTCAGAACACAACCAAAGGTCAGTTATTACTTTTATGTCTACATGTATGAGCAGAATCAGATGTACAGAAATGTCCCATATTACAACAGTGGACCTCTGGCGCCGAAGACAGGCGCTGATAGACTTACTAGATTTTTATTTCTGGCTCTCTTGAGTCGGATTATTCCAAGGGTCCCATTAGCAGCCCTGCAGAAATGCCTCTCCATTTTACCCCCTTCACTTTGTCTGTCACCAGACACACCCCTCCCTTCTCCCTGCCTCTCTATACCTCCCAGATCCACCCCTTCCCCCCCCTCGCTCCCTAACTTATCTCCATGTATGCCCCACTACCCCACCCCATCCCACCAAATCCCTCCCAACCTCACCCAAAGGACAAAGACCCACTGTCTCCCTGTGGCTATATGCTTTGGTGCACAATAGGAGGGAAACACAACAATAAGAGGGTAGAAGGAGGGAAAGGAGAGGGGAAAAAAGAGAGAATAAATTATTGGATGCTCCATCATCTTTTTCCTTCAGACTACAGAAGCATCTTGTTGAGTTAGATTTCAACCCGGGTACTTTATAGATTCCCTGAATGTCTCTAAAATCCAGATGACAGTATGAATTAGAAAGTTCTCTTGAGAACTTTTTACTGTTAGAACACCTCTGAGGACAGTTTGTATGTCTGGATATGTTGAGACAGAGATGGAAATCTCTCAGTCAAGATTTATTGGGGCTCTTTTACAGTGTAAGGCCTACTTTTAATGGTACAGTTAAATAGTGTTTTTGTGAGTGGAATTTCCATGAAAACAGGACTTGAGCTGACATGGGGCTGTGGTGTAGGTCAGAAACAGTCTGCGGTATTATCCAATTTCTAGGAGAAGAATCTTTTAAGGAAAAAAAAAAAAGGAGTGCAAATTACAACAAAAGTTTGAAAGCCGAGGAACAATAAAGTGCTTTTATAAAACCAGTAGTAATTAGTGAGTGATATAAGCTCAACAAAAATAGAGCTCTGTCTGGAGAATGCTTGAAAAAGAAAAAAAAATAGATGCAAACACAGTAAAAAATGATGGACCGAATGAAAATGTAAATAGGAGCAAGTTAATTATGGGTGGGGTAAATCCCATTGTTCTCCGCCACAGGGTGAGGGCGGGGTAAACCTAGTGGGACTGAGCAACCTCCACAACACATTCAAGTGTGATCTGTGTGGCTGGCTGGGGGGAATATATAATCCAAAAATGATTTTAATGTCATGTTATCAGACATCTTCTGAATTTGTTGGCCCCTCTAAACAATGCATGAAGTGAGGTATGAAATCTAAAACAATGAGTCTCCACATTGTTGCGATATTTATAAATAGGAATATATTATTCATAATGGGGAAATAAACCTATTATTGCTTTAAAATATTACTATTTTATTTTTAAAAAAACAACTTCATGTCACAGGCATTGAGGAACTTTCATAACCTCGCTATTAACTCAAAAATGTCATTTTAATTTTGAAGCAATGCTTAAGAAAAGCTCCAAAACAAATAGAAAGATTGACATCATGACCAGACTGGTAAATATCACATTCCTGGAATAAAATCTTTATATTCTTAAGACAGTATTGGCATTTAAAATATGATTGTAAAGATTTTATATATGTATTTGAATTTTAAATAGTTTCAGCTCTGTAAAAAGTGCGAATCGATTGGATGTTTAGCTGCTCATCGAAATAAGTACAACAAAAAAATCTCTGCATGAATCAACTGCCCAGCAAATAAAAAATACTGCTGTTGAATCTGACAGTAATGAAGGAAACAAATCGCTGGATGAAGTCTGTCTAGCAGGAACTTTTCAGATAAAGACACGGCGGATCAGGTGTTATCATGAGGAGGAAGAACACTGTGAGAAATACACTTTGTGCTGTTAACTTTCCCACACACACACACACACACACACCAGTGTGAAGAGCTGTTTGGCCCACACTGTTTACCTCACTGGCTTAATTTTTGACTAAATAGGGCAATCAGTGAACTGTGACACACAAACACAGCCCAGACAAGCCAGTGGTGTGTTGATATTCCCTTACAAGCTGTTTAATTTGCAGCGATCATTGCAATATATACAAAAAGATTGACCCCCACTTTATAAATGGCACTCCCTCAGGGGAACCTCACTACTTCATGTTACGGAGACGTGAAGTCAGACCAGGTTATAAACACAGCCACGCTGGAAGCACTGATAGATGGGTGTGTGTGTGTGTGTTGTCAAACGAGGGTGGTTATAAGTGAGTGTGTGACCCGCTTCATCAATCAGTGCCAGCAAGGCCTGCAGCTCCGGTCTGTTTGACATTAATCAGTGTTCCAGTCAGTTTAAGAGGAGCCTGCTTTGCTCATTGGGTGGGACTGCAAGAGAAACATTTTCTGCCCCTCCTCCACCCACTTTCATCACACTCTTGTCATCATCTCTCGCTCCACCATCAACAGATAAAGTTGTAGATCACTGTTCTTTAGCTGAACGACTATAGACAACGGTTAAAAGAGTGTAGGAACAGATCAGAACATCAAGGAGCATCACTGTAGGTGGGTTTGGGTTCTTTATGAAGAGCAATGCCTTTCCCAACAGGACACATCCACTAAATCCACCCCATCATCACGCTGATCTATTTTCTGTCTTTATCTGGGTCAAATGCACGCCAACTGTCCTGTATACTGCCACGTGAGCATGTAAACACGTGCGTGAATATCCCGCTTCAATCTCCAAATGATCTCTCCTTTCCAGAGAATAAAAGAGGAATGAAGACTCATTTTTCTGTTTTCCTCTATCAGGTTTTCACCTGTTTGACCGCAACTCGTCTGTCATCTCTCTCATCTCCATGCCTGCCTCTTCATTGTGTCCACATTCAAATCTATGGAAAATGAGATTTCAGCAACAGCCACACCCATACTGGAGGGGTGTGTTTATGTGTGTGTGTGTGTGTATGTGTGTGTGTGTGTGTGTGTGGAGGAGGAGAGAGAAAAGCTGAATGGTGGGGTTGTCAGGTTTGGAGGTCCAGCAGGGTTTGCCGCTCAGCCAGGCAAAAGCAACAGACTGAAGTTACGCTATTGTCCTACTGTCACAATGGATCCATTCACGCCGCCTGATCCACTCCACAGATGCTTGTTGGAAAATCTCTTTCTCTCAGACACACACACACACACACACACACACACACACACACACACACACACACACACACACACACACACACACACACACAAATAAAGGAAAGTCCCCTCCGAGGAGTGAGAATAGTGCCACACAGAAGCCAAAGTGCACCTTAAAACACACACACACACACACACACACACACACACACACACACACACACACACACACACACACACACACCTGACATGTGAGCTACATTTAAGTGACTCCACACATTTCCCTCAGAGCCCCTGCGGTGAGGGCGCAGTTGGAGGATGTTGGGCCTCGGGGTTTGCGCACGTTTATCAATCAGCTCTGCGCCGTTCGGTAGTGACGCCGGCGCAGGGTGCCAGCTGCTGAGTTTGTTTTCCATGCTGTCTCTCAATCTCTTTCCTTCTGTCTTTTCATTCAGTCTTCCCTTCAAAACGTACGATTCCCCAGGAAAAGGGGCGGGTTTTCCTTCTGTGGAAATTCTGATTTGAGGCCCGGTGAGCCAAAACTAAAAAACCTCTGGCAGTCACCCTTTCGGCGCCACACAGGGTGACCCACGCCGGACGATCCTAAATAAAGCCCACAGGCGGCAGGACGGATGGATTAAGTGTAAAATATCTCCGCATAGTTGCTAAAATAACACGTGGTTGTTAAAGCACCTGTGCTGTGCAGCTCTATAGAGCTGGGAAAGACTGCGCAATAATAAGAAATGAGAGACTTCGCTGCGCATTGAAATAAAATAAAAAAAAATCTCAATAAAAAAAGACACCTCACCTATTTTTCTACAGAAATCTGACTTGTTTGGAGCCAAGTTTGGATCACAGTTCCAATCACAGGTGATGACAGATGGCTTTGCGCAGGCGCAGTACGCAACCACTTAGGCGGTCATTTCGTATTAGATCACCGCCAACCAGTCGGGCACAGACGTAAGATAAAAACTCAATTTACAACGTTTAAAAAGGTCAAGAGGGAAAAGTGAGTGTAGTAACTCTTGTCCCTCATTAATGGAGGGTTTGATTCCAATTCCGAAGAGTAATACTCTTCTGATTAGGAGGTGCGCGTTTGAGCGCAGGACTTGACCGTTTGGACACTGGATGGAATTTATAACATAATATTTTCATATAGTTTGCTGACACGTCTTTTCATAGATGGAACTGTGGTTTAAAATACACGAGTAACACCTTATAAATGTATTTGTTGCTTCGACTTACAGTTTCCAGACCCCCATAAGCCACTTAAATTGTGCGTTTGGATGATGTTCTTCATTGCTGACAGCTGTTTCACACTGTCGTGGTGAGCGTCAGGTGCCGCAGATGTTTAGTGAGCTGTTAGTGCCATCAGGGGATTTAATTGTTTCATTAAATGAAAGAAAATAAATAAATAAATAAAGCAGCTTTTTATCTCCATCTTTTGAAACACGTTGCTATGCAACAGTGAAATAAATCAGTGGGATATTTTTTCAGGATGCTTAAACTAAGCATGGTTTTGCAAATTGAACCTAAAATCTCCGGACGCGCTGCAGAGTTCCAGTCAATCTGCCTCCATCCGTGTGCGCTGCTGCACTTGCTCCGCGTCACTGGCGCATCGCATCAGAAGCAAAACATCTACTCACCCAGAATATCAAGTTGAACACGAACAAAAGATACTTCACGCATTTCATTCCTCCTTCCACCTTCCCCATTTTCGGCTGGATGCGTCTGCGTTTTGCCTTCAACCGCGAAAAATTGTCTGACTGTTGTGTTGGATCCGCTCGCTGTGACAACAGGCGACCCCGGTCATAACATTAATAACACTGGGGCATCAAGAAGCAGCGTCTCTCCCTCTCTCACAGACGCGCACGCACGCACGCACACACACACACACACACACACACACACACACACACGATCCGCTTAAACTCTTTCCAGACCGCCCCTTTCAATAATACAGGGGGGGGGGGTATAGGGGGGACTGAGACTATACGACAAATGTTGGAACGCTCAAAGAATGAATTATCAACGATAGAACGCTGGAAAAACAAGCAAATAATGTGCAGTGGCTGTAAATGTCTCTAATATTTATTAAAATAAGCAGAGACCCACAAATAACCTGCAAAACGTACGTCGTACTTTCTCGCCTGCCACTATAATAGAGAATGAACCTTTTGTAGCCGATGAGAATTTTTTTTTTTTATTATTAGGGCCCAAGCACTCTCTTCAGAAACCCTGTAGAAATTTTCTGTTTATAATAATCACGATTTTGTGGGCTTTAGTATGCCTGATATACTGGCACATACTAGAAATGGTGAATTTGCATATTTCACAGTACAGGCAAAGGACGTTCCAACATGACTCCACAGTGCCCTCTAGAATATTTCAAAGAAGCCTCACATGTAACATGTCACACCTAAAAATAAGACATTTGGTAGATGTACGGATCCTAGCAAAATCTGCAATCTACAAGATCTTATCCTCCACCGTTACAGGATAGCAGAACATTTTTATATAGTGTGTCTTTTATTTTTTCAATAAACAAGTCTCATAGAAAAGTCACCTAAACAACTTGAAATGTGTTCTGCATGATTTCCTTATCTGAAGCTATTAAAAGTGATTAGTTGTTAAGCGCAATGTCACAACACATTACAACACTGCCGGCAGCTTGAATTACAACCACAAGTTTTGCACACCATAGCCTCTGTTTGCATAAAAGTAATGATATTGTATATCATTTGGGTTATATGTAGTTGAGCTGTTCATTATAACATCTTGATGTGGGCTGAAATAATCTGTCAGGTTCATCATGAGATCAAGATTTCATCACGCTAGTTAAATATTGGAACCATCCTTTATGGTGATGTAAATAATACAGAAGCTTACTATTAAGACAACTGGGTAAAACAGAAATTGCTAACTTCAAAACTTCCATATTTAAATTACCTTATTGTAGGATTTATTCAATTTCATTTTACAAGTTATGTTGCTGAGGTGTGGAGGCTCTTTGTAACTGCAACAGCACCACAATTTCTCCTGTGCAGTTAAACCAGATGCTGGAGCTGCAATATGCTGGAAACCTCTTATGGAACATTATTTCCAATATTATAACACTATTCTATTCATCCATTTAATAGTAAATGAAAGAATAGAAGTGTTAGACATCTTAGAAGAACTTGGTACTCTATGAATTAGTCAATAACAATTTAACAGTTAACTGATAAGTTAGATACTGTAGTTGTCACAGGGAGCTAAAATATGTTCTTTTCCTTCTGGCACTAAATTTATTCCCGTAGCCAAAGAGCACTATCTGAAACAAATTTATCTTCAGCTGTTGTCCTCATTCAACCTCATGGATTTCATCACATCACAAACAAATGAACAAACATTCAAACTAAAAATCACCAAATTCAACTTTTTTTTCCCACTCTAGGTTGGATATGGGTTAGTTTTTATACTCCATTTGGGGGAACCAATTTTACAACATAAAATCTCTTTTTACTCCCATCACAGTTTACAATCAACTGTTGTGAAAAGCATCAGCTAAGTGTGAATAGGACACAAACTAAACCTGCTGTTAATGAAATGGAAAGAGTGGCCCCTCTGCTGCTAGATTTCTTCAGTCAGTGTCATCAGTGACAGAGCATGAAAAGTACTAGCACAACCACGTTCAGCATAAATATTTTCCACACAGCCATGGAGAACAAGGGGGGCGTTCAAATCATTTTTTATCGCTAGCACTGGTTAGAAAATGTCCTTATAGAGGAGCAACATGGACCACAGAGCAGAACACTGGTGGGAAGGAGGAATCAGGCAGGAATGCCATAACGGAGAGTAAAGACAAGGAGAATAAATATTAGAATTAGATTTATTATTTTGACAAATAACAACCAAAATGCAGATGTTTTCAGCCGGTCACACGTCTGTCTCAAAACCCTTAAATAGGCAACGTTCCTACAGACGTATTGTGGGAATTTTTTGAACACTTAGTGAAAACAAACACAGTTTAGTTATTATTACATCCAAAGCAGAGCTAAAAGAGGAAAGGCTGATAAGACCGCTGTGTAACCCCCCCTCGCGCTTATTGGTTCTCCTGGACCTCTTTGTGACTGCCTCTGTGTAGTTCCCAACATGAGTTACAGGCCATAACCTTGATAAAACCGATAACAAATAGCTGACTAAATCATTTTACACTTCAGCGAGATGCTTAACAGATCCGTTTGTAAGGTTAAAAAGTAAACTTTTACATGCTGTTATAAACGATGATTTTTTTCCCCTCCTCTTTTAAAAGCTTGGATAGTTTCTTGTGTTGTTTGAATCTGTTACAACCACGTTTGGGTCAGGGCCTGGACCTCTTCCCCAGCTCTGAGGTCACCAGGCTGTTGGCTGTGAGGATCAGTCATGGGTCAGCATTATTCATCTATGATTCAAGCAGGTGAAATAATGTTTATGCAACTGATATAATTAAGATGTGATCATAACAGGAATTACTTTAGTTTTGATTCGTTGTTACAACAACAAACTGTCAAGAGATTTGAACGGTGAGACATCTAGCTGTTACAGCACAGCGCCATCTACTGGTCAATATCCAAACTTTTTGTTACAAGCATTTTTGGAAAAATCTAGCAAAGAAGTCAACTGAGTTGGGGTGATTCATTAGTGTACTAGGAGGTTAACTATGCACTTATAAATGCAAAGTTTCAGAGGTGGTCAAGGATGAGTTCTTGACTTTTAAAAAAGTTTTAATGGAGTTCATTCACAATTCTTGGAAAGGTTGACCATGAGGAGTGGAACAGGTGATTAGATTTGGAGATTCATCTGGCAAATTCAGATTTTCTTTTTCCTTAAACAAGAAGCTTATAGTTATATATATATACACGTTAACTGTCCATGGTCCAATCTGTCCCAGATTTCTTCTGGATTAGAGTCCTGACCCAAAAATAACTATAAATCAAAATTCAGCTATAGATATAGCTCCATCTAGTGGCATCAGGAAATGATGCTTTTGGGTTGCTAAACCGGCCGGCCTATGCACCTAGTGTACTAGTGTACACCTAGTACACTAACTCTTCTGTCCAGTCTAATCTATAGCAGATTGCACATAATGTGTAGGAGTCCTGCCTTGAAGACATTCACACCTTCATAGTGCAGCGTAGTGGCAAAAGGAAAAGTAATGCTGTATTCATACTTTGATGTACTCATATGAGCACATCGACCATTTTGACCTCTACCTGGGTCGGAGAAAACAGTTAGAGAAGCCACGAGATTTTGATGAAGCTTCAAGGTGAAAATTGTTTGTTGTCACCAGCAGTCAGTGACTAATTTAGTGCTGAGAGGCCAGAAATCTTCAGAAATTCAGCAGGAGTAACAACACATTCATCTGAAGAGGTGGACATTTGGGGTCTTTAGGGGGTACCAGGTAATTGGACTTTGAGACTCATCTGGAGGATGATCAAGGATGAAGTACATGGAGTCATCGCCACAGGATTTGTAAATTACTTGACAGATGCATTTGCTTCCAGATGCCTTCCTCAGTTACTTGTTTCTTTTTTATATACAGACTTTTACCTTGTAGAAGTTCATTTCTGTGGTAAAACAATCAACAGAAGTGCTTTGAGAAACCCCAGTGTCTCTTTGCAGCTCATGCCAATGGAAAAGGTAATCTGAGGTCACCTTTTTGAAAAACCTTTGATCAGACTCTGATGAGGTTTCCTGGCAACATGTGCGGCGCTGAAAAGACGTCTGTACTGTGTCTCTCTGAAGTGGCATCATTCGTGAAGGTGAGAGGACAGGCTGGCACCCAGTGAAGGTGATGATGAGGAGAGAAGAGCAGAATTTAACTTCAAATTAAAATAGAAATGAGGGAGAGAGGGAGAGAGAGAGAGAGAGAGAGAGAGAGAGAGAGAGAGAGAGAGAGAGAGACTGCTCTGTTTTGACATTCCTCACCTATTCATTTGGAGGTGTAGTTTTGAAGATAACCACTAGGTGGTACTATGTGTCTGTACATGCTGCAGGGGACTTCCATCAGGCCAAAAAACTTTGAAACTTAAAGCTGCTGCTCAAAGGCACACAGCTGGCAGTCCTCTGGGGAGATCACTTGGTGAAAGCCTCTGAAAAAAGTTATCTGCTATGCAGAACCTGTCAGCAACTGCCAGTAGGAATCATTGATTCGAAGCACCTAATGATTTTAGGAACATCCCTGACAAAGAATCAGAAGATATCCTTGCACAGCCTTTGGGAATATAGACCACAAAATCTGACATCAAATCAAATGATGAGGACGAATCAGTGCAGCACCAGCTTTGTAGACAAAACTTTCGGATCTGTGCATGTTTCATATATATTGTTTAAAAAATTACATAGAATAAGTGGCTATTTTTTTCTGTCTAAATCTCTGGTAAAATACTACATGTTTTACATATTCTATTTATCCTCGTAATTATAATATTTAATATTTATAGTTTTTAATTTCTTCTAGATGGCCAATCGATCATTTTATTTAATGTGTCGGATAGGTGAGATCATGGTTGATTTTCTATTCCATAACTAAAAGGCTCATTGAAGTGGATTTTTCCATGTCCCATTTCCCAATACTACAAGAATTTTCCCCTGCATACAGGTTCACACAGTTCCCCACAGCTGTGTTTACGCTGGTTTTTCCAAAGTGACAGAAATTCTCCAGTTCTACCAGGAACACTACGGCTAATCCATCTTTCTCTGTATATAAAATATGAAGCTGGACTCTCCTGCTTACATGGTGTGACCAACATTCCTTCACACTGGGATGAGCCAGGACAGCTAAAGTAAATTAAGGGATGACCACTGGTCATAGAGAGGAAGTCATGGCACTGATGGAAATTAAATGTCTGGTCTAGTTATTTTAGGCTGGACTATTATAGGAACCGCTTGTGATTGTGACCTTTTATTGCACTAGAGGAAGAACAAAAGTGAATATTAGAAGGGAAACAGAATTATGTGTAGCACAAATGAGTTTTCCTTTATTTCCTACCCGACTAATCATTTCATGAAATTGCTCCATCATTTTTTTTTCCAAACCTAGCATTTATTGATTTCTTTGGCCATTTGGGGATTGATAATACAATCGTATCTTTTCACCTGATGCTGGAGATTTCTTTGTGACTCTGCTGCCCCGTGGTTCTTAACATCCATCCAGCCATTAATTCTTCTTGGAGATGAGATGACTGTAATTGTCTAGTTGTGAACTTGGACTAGTGACTGGTTAGTGGTGGAAATGTCAAACAATGTGGGTCTATAGAGCAGCGAGATTAGAAGCAGAGCATCAAAAGGGAGGGGGAAATGGAGCTCCGTGATGTTTCTCTGCTGGTTTGTCACATGAGCTGAAACTTTTCATCCTTCATGTAGTCATTTAATTAATTACTGATATAAAATATTGATGAGAGTAGCCTTTAAGCAAAAAATGTGCACAGTAACATTATCCTAAACTGACACGAGAAACCAGGCAAGTACTGAGGTGTTTAATAAATAACAGCATCAACAACACAACAACAACAACAACAACAACAACAACAACAACAACAACAACGTCAACAACATTAAAAGCTTGGATTCATTTTATATACATACACATACTGTATATATTTTCATATTTGACTGTATAAACCATAAATATGACATGCAGTCCTCATAACTTAAAATAACCAGGACTTCTCAGACTGAGGTAGGGTCAGGGACCAAGGGGTTGGATAGATAAAGCTGTATGTTTGTAGGTGTGTGCGTGTGTGTGTGTGTGTGTTTGTGTGTGTGTGTGTTTGTATGCATGTGTGTATCATGAGGTGGAGAAGAAGATTACAGTATTGGCAATTAAGCTGCAGTGGCTGTTTGGTAGAAATGTGTGTGCATGGTTCATAGTTTAGTGGTCAGGATTTTGTCCTCCCCAGTCAGTGCCCCAATTATCTTGGCCAAGTCTTCCGGCTGAGAACGCACACACACGCGGCGTTGATGCGAATGAAGCGCCAGGCTATCCGTTCCTTGAAGATGGTCAGGGCGCTTACGAATATGTGTGTGTTGGTGCAGTAGGAGTTCCAGTGGCGACTGTCAATGCCGAGACAGCCCGAGTTGCCTGATTTGGAGCCCTGTTTGCCTCCCCGTCCTCCTGGTCTTCCCCCATTCCCAGTCCCGGAGCTTCTGTGTGTCGGGGATCGACACGTGGTCTCATAGAAGAACTGCTTCTTCACCACGTTGTTGATTGTGACGTTGGGCAGCACTGTCACCTCGTTCCCTGCTATATCTGTGGCTTGTGTCAAGTTGCCCACCCAGGTATTTATGCTGTCACATACCGAGTACTCTCCTCGGTGCATGGTGTGTGATCCCGCTCTGCGCCTTACCCTCACCCCCCTCATCCCTTCAATGTCATAGCCCTCACTTTCCAGGGCTTCGTGTGATGGGGGCACCTCGCTGAAGACCACACGAGGTGAGGAGCGGTAGCGTCTCTTGGAGAAGAGCTTTGGGTCCACTACTGGGATGGAGGGGTCTGAAGGAGGGTGTTCTGGGATGGGGCTCCTATCATGGGGATGTGAAGCTGCCCGATGGGGCCTCTTGGTCCTGTGGTGGCTGGCCCTACGTTGCTCCTGTGTGGGGTGATGTTCAGAAAGGTGGTCCCCCACCGTCTGCTGCTGTCCTGCTCTGTGATTGGCTGCTGCCTGCTGTCCTACTTTGTGTTTGGCTGCCCTGGCGCTCCAGGCCAATCCACCTCCCATGTTCAGTACAGCCTGGACGCCGATCAGGAGGAGCAGGACCAGTGATGACGACCTCATGGGCACACGTCCTGGGACAAGATTGGACAAAGTTACGCTTGGGTCTCAGCTACTGCTGTGTGTTTAGTCATGATCATGCAGGCGTACAGTGCCATCATTGTAACCTTGCGCTTCATTATTGTTTGTGCTACTGATGGCGCTGATGACATTATTTTCCACTAAAGCTCTAGTAGCCTTCTATTTTGTGATATTGTGCATTGCTGATTTAGGATTAAATGTTCAAGTCTCTGTCCTTGGGGGTTTTGGCAGTGTCTCAGTAGAATCCTCTTTACCTTGGATTATCTCAGATATACTTTTCAACAAAATCTAACTATTTAATCGGCTATATATGCAACTGACATATTTGTTGACAGCTGCATTTATAGCAGATTTGTAGATCTACTGGTTCTGAGTTTTGGTGTTATTGATATAAACACAACTGGGTGAATTCACATTTTCATCCTGAAGGTACCGTTGTTTTGATCAGGTGACCTGTGAATGGTAACTCTATGAATGGATGTCTCTCTTATTAAGTTCTGCTATTCGATATTTAATCTATATACAGTAGGTCACTATGTCAAACTAAAACAGACAAAGAAAGACATTTAGAAACCTTATGGAGGAGTTCCAAGGGCTTATGATACACTTTTCATGACAAGCAGAAAAGAATGTAACTTGTAGGATGGCTTTAGTTTGATGTTTGTGTAATTCAATTCATTTTTTTCTGCTTGTATTCATGTTATGTGACGAACTATACGCATTATGTTCATTCACAAATATAATTCTCATGGTGTTACAGAGGTTTAATGCATTTATGATTTGATTGTTCAAGCAGTAAACACCTATTGTGTCTGCAAACCTGTCTGTGTTGTTATTGAAGGTTCATTCATGTATTTGTGTCACGTTGTGTCATCTACAAAAAAAACTCTATATATTTAATATATTTTAATATATGCATTGACCAACCCTATAAATGCAGTAATAATTAGTTTCTTTAAGTAATAATGATAACATAATAATAATAATAATAATAATAATAATAATAATAATAATAATAATAATAATAATAATAATAATAATAATAATAATAATAATAATAATAATAATAATAATGATTAGTAGCAGCCCTTGTATATGTACCACATCAAGGAGGTAGTTGTAAATCTGCATGGTCCAACAGATCTAACTGAGCAGTACTTCTTATTAAAAGCTTTTGCTGGGAAAGTTTATTCCCCCACACGTATGATTATCTGAACATTGATAGTTGTGGAACTTGAATGGGTTTAATTTTGTCTGTAACTGGTGTGTGTGTTACAATACCTGTGGAATGTGTCCTGTTGAAGTGGGAGCCCTTGTGGACTAGACTCCAGTGCAGGCCAGGCCCCTCATGCCTGCCATCTGGACCCCCTGAACCACAGCTCTGGAACACACACACACACACACACACACACACACACACACACACACACACACACACACACACACACACACACACACACACACACACACACACACACACACACACACACACACACACACACCATAGACTTTAACAAGTGGATTCACAATTCAACTTGAACGAACATGCCTACCGTTATCTTCTCTGACTACAGCGTGTGAGCTGTTGCTTTACAATGTCAATGTATAAACGTGGAATGTTTCAACATTACATGTGGGATTGGACGTCATTACTGATGTCAAAAATACAAAAATACATTTTGTTGTAATAAACCAAATAGCAATCATACCATATATCACATATAAAATGAAATCATTTTAAGTCAAATATGATTTCGCATGCTTCTGCCGATGTCAATAATACAGACATTTTTTATATAGACCATATATTGGCCTATTGCATATTCTAGTTTTAGTGCAAGAGGTGCAAGAATGTAAGAAAGAGTAGATAAGATGATTTTGAGGGCTCTAAAGTCTCTCATCTCGTCCATCGACCACCACTGCTGCTCTCACAGATATACACAATTTACCATTATCTGATCTTATCTCATGCAAAATAAACACACACTCACCATGTTTAACTCTTAAGCTTAGACTTGCCATGCAATGGAATGCATGGCATTTCACACCTCATTGGATGCGACATATATATCAGCCGTAAAGCACTCCAACACGCATTACGAAAAGGGGATGTGATCAAGTGGGCACAAACAAGTGTTTTTCTTAGAAACAAATGCCGTGCATGTTCACATAGGAATGCATGCGGACTTTTTTTTTTTTTACGAGTTTGCATGCTTGAGTGTTGTGAAGTGTGGAGAAACACACGCCCTCCCAAACAAAACACGCAGAAGGCCACTGAGGTGAGCTGAAACTGGCATGTAAGTATTTTTAATTGTTCCACAATGTTCTGAAGAATAAATCTTGCTGGTATGTGCAGAAAGATTTAGTAATGTGGCAATTATTTGGCTGTAAATGTTTAAATTCACATTGCTGTAAGGGTTAAAACACTGATTTTATCCTTCATTAAAATGAAGCATCGTTTCTGTTTCATTTAATATTTTACAACACATAATAACTCTGCATGGATGATTTTCTTTTAACCCTTCCTGATGTGAACCATAATCACCAGAAGAGGTCAGTGTTGCCTGCATTGCCACCATCAACCAGAATTCAGACAACTTGAAGCAGCTGAGAAATATCAAAATATCACTGACCCTGTCCCAATTAGAAACAGCATCTCAGCTGCACTCCATAAGTTAAGCTTCTTAAGTCATTATTCAGGTATTTTCCCACAAGTTAATGAAATTTGTGTTCCTTGCAAACGGTTTTCAATACTTGTTTGTCTGCAAGGCAACACTATGGTGCGACAGTATGAATGGGTATACATCAAAAACTCTTTGTAACCCACCGCAGTTAGAAGAGTTTAATTACTAATTGCAGTATTTGAAATTCAACTCTTCATTATGTTCTTTCCTTTTGATGTGCGCATCAAAGAGTTCTTTCCATGTAATAAGTACTTTAAAATATAAAACTTGTGTATGTACATATGTGTGTATGTATTGTCAGTTTTGATCTGATCAGAACTCTCCGGTTCTCAGAGTGTTAACTCCAGAAACGGCACAAGACAATGATGTCAGATTTCAGAAAATAACAAGTTTTATTGAACAGACAGAATGAAAGAAATCATTAAATCTTCAGAGGGTTCATTCATTCATTGGCATTAGATTCAGCTACCAAGAGGAAGTCCAATCACTGGCTGTTTTTTTTAAACCTTAGTGTTTGAGGGACAGGATATTCAGTGTTAAACCCATGAGAATATAAGTAAGTTTAAGTGATCAGACTCCAATATACTAATTTAAGAGTAAAGGAGCCTCTAAAGCATATTTATAATGTATATTAAATTAATACATGATTGATTTGGCATATACTGTATCTGATCAAAACATCACAATTTTTCAACTAGGCAGATAATATGATTGATTATGTCTTAACAATGTATATGCTTCATCAGATTTGATCTGCTGAATACTTCATCCACTACCACGGGGTCAGGGTCTTTTGAGAAAGTGATCTACTAATGAGTTCTTGTGGCCTCAAATAACATAATCATATACAAGAATTAAAAACACTCTCACACAAATAGAGCCGATCCACAAGAAGTAATGATCTGATTGATCCCGGCTCACGGGCAGCAATCTATTTACATGTCCAGGGGTGAGTTTGGGAGGATCCTAATGTTAAAAATATGTGGCTTGTGTGTAATGCCAGTGGAGACAGCATAAACACTGCACCGAAGGGGGTGGAGGGGTCACAGCAGTTTAGAGGGCACCTCTGACTTACAGGATTACTTAAGCAATAGATCAGAATCTGTGGTGATCCCTTCGACTCACTCACACAAATAATGCATGAATTGCAACAAATTCAGGCACATTCACCACCGCACACATTTACACGTTAATGATGCTTTAAGAGAGGAAGGAGAGAGGCCATCCATATAATTTAGATAAAACAGGAAGTCTCTTATTGCTCTCAAGGCAACCTGACACTAACCGCCTTTGTCTTTCACTGGACAGTGAGCTGCTTTCCTCTTTAGTGTCCAGCCAAAAAAAAAATGCAAGTATACAAATACAGATGGGAAAATAAGAGAGCTAGTAAAAGAGTCCCACGTGTCGGAAAAATAACGGAATTCTAAAACTGTTTGAACCAAAACCAGAGAAATGGTTCTTGCTTCCAGAAACGCAACATACTGTTTTAATACACTGTTACAAACAAAGTGGTTAAAGCAATATCCTTTTATGTTTCATGCCTGTACAGTTAACACAAGGAGGATGTTTATGAAAACAGCCTCATGTGACTTACAGTAATAAGGAGGTTCCCTTTCCGACAATAATGGGCTGGTTTCTTTTATTCAGCTTTGCCAAATTGTGACTCAAAAAGTTATTTCAGTCTGGTTGATCGTGATTTTCAAATGGCACGAGTGTTCGAGACATCAAACGGCGCTACTTACTTAATCAGGTTGCCAAAGTTTGATAAAATGACGTGGAAAAAAAAAAAAAAGACATACGTCACACAGCTGCTAGGCGGCAACCTGGAAAAGCAATCATTAGGCATATGAGAGCAAAACACTTCAGACAGAGACTAATTACTTAGCCCAAGGCAGCAGAGACCAGCCACACATCTACTGGTTCTGATTTGTAGTGTTACTGAGCAACTCACTTTAATTTATTTTAGCAGTTGCCAAGATGCTGCATTGATCAGACGCTGGTTCCTACAAGCTGCCAAATTGTTGCATGTGGTTACAGTATGGAGTGTTGACTGTGATACATTGACAACAAGGGCAGGTGGTGCCAAAACATGAGCCGTTTCGGAGAGAATTTCCTGCCATCAGTCCCAAAGTTAGTTTACATTTACAAGAGGTTTCTTCCTATCCGTGTGATGGATCAGTCATTACATAAAAAGGCCTTGTTAAAAGATGTGCAGGAGCATCGTGTCAATGGTTCTCTCAAACAAACACACACCTCTCTCCTGGAGTGATGACAGCAGCATTGGTTTATGAGGGGGTGAGAAAGAGAGGCTGACAGCAGCAGAGATGGAGAGAAGGAGATAGAAAAGAGACAGAGAGAGGGTGATGCGGATAATAACAGACGAAAGTAAACAGTTTTTTCCGTATCTCTCACCAGTTCGGTGTAGTTCAGTTCCTCCGTCTGTCATCCGCTGGAAATAATTATTAAGAAGAATGACTACCAGGTCAGCGTGTTCTCTTTTCTGTGTTACAGCCATCCAAATAAATGATGAATTTATTCTCATGAAAGAAATTTGCTCGTTTTAATAAATGATGAGAACGCAACGTCTCATAAAGAAGCATCGGAGCATGAAATGATTCTTAGATTTAGAGTTTTATGTGAAATAAATTCAAATGAAGATCTGCAACAGATTTTGCATGTGTCTTTTTTTTTTTTTTTTTTTTGCACGAGGCCTCTTCTCGTTATAAATCGATGCTCGCAACTGCAATGCATCTACTTCTTTTTGAAGTTCCCACTTTTCATTTGCAGTTTTACTTGAAGCCTATCATCTATGGGAAGATAATCTGCTTGTCACAGTTTAGATAGGCTGCCACGTGAAACTAATATAAAAGCCAAGATGCTGCCATGAATCAAGTTTTTGTCACGTAAAGTGATGTCATGCAGCGTCTGTTAAAAGCAAAATGAAGTTACATTCTCCAAACATTCTTGAGAGGTTGTCAGTGAGCTGGCTATTCCTGGAAACACTTTAAAAAGGGCTGGTATATAGGATACACAACACAGGTTTATGTAAAATAAACCTTCAAGGAAAAGTTCTGTCATTAGCCAAAAAATCTGTTCAAACTGTTAAAAAAAAGTGCAATATCTGTAACTGTTTAATCTCAAATTACACAACACCGTCGTATTTTTGCAAGAACATCATCAATCAGGGAAATGAAATTGGATTTTACATAAAGTAAACCATTTAAAGAGCTGGTGTAAATTGTATTTTGTGTTTTGTTTTTAAAAAAAAGTCTTTTTTTTAAAAAAAAAAGATCATTTTAAAGTTAAAAAAAAGTTTTATTTTTAAAAAAATTTGTAATTTGCCATTGTGAAAATGTTTCTTAGGAAAACTGTAAATGCATCTGTAGTTTGAACATAAAAATCCGCCCTGAGCCGTGCAGAAAAAAAGGCAGAGAAATGTCAAATGGTTGGAGATTTGTAATTCAAGAAACAGATATGAAGATTAGCTTCTGCCCTGTGCTTTCCCTTCAACTTCGTGTTTAAAAGACATTTGCTGTGAGAACCAAGGCACCTGCCGCATATCAGGGATACTTCTGACAGTAAACTCAACCGCTGTGGCCTCAGGACACAGGAAGACAGAAGTCTCCCTGTGTCCTGAGGCAACAGCGGACGAACTCAAACTTGACTGCCTGCCGCACACAACCTGTTAAAGCGCTTGACTCCTCAGCGTAATGACAAATGATGTGAGGTAAGTAAAACCAACAAACATTTACTGTGTTGTACAAACAAGAAGAAAAAAATAACACGTGCACTTCAGTTTGTATTAGCCTGATGGGTTTACTGGGTGCTGTAATAAAATATACCAGGCTTTACATGCCGGTAAATGTAATCCCAACTTACAAATGCAGTTCTCTAAAAGCAAGATTTCAATAGCTTGACTTTTTCTTCAACCTAGCTGGTTGAACCTGGCACATGTTTCACTCACAATAAAAAAAATGTCCCAGTTCGGTAATAAACCGGCAAAAAAAAGACTTGTGAAATCTATCTGTGGCCTCAGGTTTTTTTTTACGAGCACCCATTTTAGACAAATTTACCTGTAATAAACCCACAAATGAACATGGGGCCATGCTGTGAGTGAGGATATCAACAGGGGTGTATTTGACATTCATTTTCTTGTTTTGATTATCATGTGTATATTTATATGCTCAAATGGCGCCAGTAGGATTTAACGTACATATATACCAACATTTTTCACAGGTGTTTCCTTTCATGAGCCGCACTTAAATAAACGTTTTCGAATCTGTTCGGAGTATCTTGAGAATATCACGGAAGGAGGGAGCCAAGGTGTGGAAACTAAAAGGAACAGACTTTGGCATTGAACCAGCTTTTATCCTGCTGTTTCGTGACTTTCCCTGGTCCTCTTTCAATCCATCTGTCTGTCTGTCATTTATTCAGGTTCTCCCTTTTCTGGTTCTGCAATCTGACCCAAAGTTAGCCTTTTTCTCTCACAGTCAAAAAGCCAGAGGTGACTAAGAGCGATAACAGATTTCAAATAAGCGCAAGTTTGTGTGTGTGTGTGTGTGTGTGTGTGTGTGTGTGTGTGTGTGTGTGTGTGTGTGTGTGTGTGTGTGTGTGTCCGTGCAGGTGCAGAGGTGGATCTTCAGTTTATTGTGTTTGGGGAGAATTACACAACCATTTTCTTACAGTATGTCCCAGTTTGACCATCTTGAACCACGAACCTTTTTGTTTCTTTCTTGGTGTGTTGTGGGCTATAAATAGTTGGCAACTGCTTCAGAAACTGCTTTCAGATACTGATTTCTCTATGGACATGTCAAAAATATGCACAATAGAATTTCACTTCCCACCACAAAGAATTAGTTCTGAGACACTGAGAACAGGTGGATGTGTATCTGCTTATAGCTAAACCTTCACTCATAACTGTTCTAAATGTTCAAGAAATGTTAATGTTTAGTCAACATACAGTAAACTCATAATGGCCTCCAAGGCTTAACGGCACCCCAAGACTGACAAAGGTCCAATTCTCATCTGTGATAATGAAACGCAGCTCCAAAAAAACCACAACTTTTGGCAGACACATATCACTCAGGCCTGAGGCAGATCATTTTATCAGCTGAAATGCACATGTCTTCAGGTCTGTTTAGGGCTCAGTGTGGTTAAACCTTCAAGTCAGGCTTTTGGCACAGAATTTGTCCCAGAGTTCTGTTAGTATTTGCAATGGCAAGCCTGAGACAAAGCAGAGACGCGACTACAATGTAACCACAGCCTCTCCCCCTTTATCACACATAGTCCCACAGTAAGCAGGAAAATGATTCATCCTAATAGAAAGATTGAATCCTTGTGGTGTTTACAAAGGAATCCCTAGTAAACAAGCTTTTTAGATGATGGTGAAATTCAGTAATTATATCTGGATAAAAGAGACGAGTAAGAAATAGAAACCATAAAGTGAAGCAATGCTGCTTCACTTACGAGAATAAACTTTCAACAGATATACAGTACAGTACTTCATTGTTAAATGTGCTTGCATGCAGGTATCTTTGATGGATTCATGTCACAAAATGTGTTATTCATGAATGCATTTAAAGATGCATAAACATTAAAATGTAAAGACAATATTGAATTTTGTCTAAAATACATAAAGGTGCAGTGAACCTCGCCACCAAGCTGCAACTTTAACTTTGCTACTGGTGCACTACATTGTTACAGAAACACAAATAATATGCTTGAAACAAATCCCAAACTGTCTACTGCACCCTGAAATTGCAAGAAAATGTCTTTGTCTTGGATCCATGAGGCAAATTTCTCACTTGACAGCTATAGAAATACATGTAATTAGATGACAGACCACCTTTTTCTTCAGGCAGCAGACAATCGCGGTTGGGTCAAAGTTCAGCAAATTCGAACTTTTGCAAACACATGTGAAAACACTTTGTGAAAACATTTTGCTTTCACTGTTTAGTCACAAGGTTCAGGAAAACAAGTCTTGGCTGCTGTCTTGGACCACAGCAGATCTCCTGGCGTGAGGCTCCTTTGGCAGTGAAGCAAAACTGAAGCCAGAGTACTTGGCTATGTCAGTGAATGGTCTTGTCTTTTTTAACCCTCCCCACAACTGGATCCATCCTCAGTCAACCCACCCTCTCCCTGATCTGGACCAGCAGACATAGGAGGCCAGTCCTCCTGGCCTTGAAGACAAGATGAATACAATGATTTACGTGTCCAGAGTCTTCGTTTTATGACCTTGACATTAAAGAATCTTCTTGTGACAAGTGGTTAAACTTCTGGCATGGTCATTGTAATAACTCCCACTTCCTAGTGAGAATTTGAGATCCCACAGTGGAAGGGGAAGCAAGAATGCCTGTCTGGACTGGGACAAAGATGTAGACTGAGGATAGAGAGGAAGAAATCAGAGGCGTCTAGGGATGAGGCGAGGCAACAAGTACTTTCACAAATAAAGGAGGATGTGATAGAAAAAAAGGCAGAGGTCAAAGGGGAGCAGAGAGGAAGACAAAGATGAGATAAGGAACAGAGGAAGAGATAAATTAAGGTTTAGGGATGGGCATATAAAGCAAAAGCACCAATTGACAATCATTCTGCACCAATGTAGAGACACACAGAAACTTTTGCGCTTCGTTTGTGCTTCATTCATTATAGAATGAATCCACATGGATAGAAAAAGGAAGAAAAATGTGAATTGAAATAGTGAATAAAGTCTATTCCATCGTTGGAAATGCTTTTACCTCCACTTCTGCTGCTTTGTATTCACCAGGTACATTATCAAAAAACTCAAAAACTTTTGAAACCTCACAACCCCAACGCGGTCATATCAATGCCAACTAACTACTTAAGAAACTGGCACATAGATGATAGACTGTTTGCTGAGGGATGCATTTATTATGTAGAGAAAGAATACGGTCCTTATAAAAGCTAGGCATTGCTTACTGAGCTGCAGATGGACCTTCTTTTTGCTGGTGCTTTGCTTTCTTGGCATGATGATTCATAGCCGTGGTGGACTTGCAATGAGATTTTTCTGGCATAGTTGGTACATAATTTATTTAAAGCAGTTCCACACCAGACTTTTTAAATGCTAGCATGCATTCTGCTTGTGGTTGGTACCTTTACAGTAGTTAATAACAGCCTTTGGGTGTCTTATCGCCATCTTCTGTGTTAATGATCTCAGTTGTTCATTCACTAAAGATCACAATGACTCCTTCGGGTTATCATTTAGAGATTGATTTGATCCATCTTACAGCCTGATATCTGTGCTTTGAATGCTTCTTTCGCAGCTTGTACCTAAGATAAAATGGAACATGCAGATTTACATGAGACACTGACTGCATACTGTTGTAGACAAAGTAGTAGAAGACAGCGAATGAGTCACCCAGGTAAATTTGGTACTGGCCTGAAAGTAAAATGTGGGCGTGAATAGACAGTTTGTGCACATTTGCTCACTTGAAGAAAGGAGTA
Organism: Antennarius striatus; assembly: GCF_040054535.1. Classification (NCBI taxonomy): domain Eukaryota; kingdom Metazoa; phylum Chordata; class Actinopteri; order Lophiiformes; family Antennariidae; genus Antennarius; species Antennarius striatus. The sequence goes on along the minus strand of NC_090777.1, from coordinate 26,812,146 downwards.
TATCAGGAGCAACACGATGACATCCTGCTGTTAAATGGCCTTCAGGAGGTACAATGGATAACTCAGAGCTTTTTTTGCAGTCATCCTAAATCCTAAAGTAGTTATGTGATTTATTCTAAGTCATCCTAGCAGCGTGGGCTAATGCATAGCAGCGTTGTTCAGTTAAGAAAAGGAGATCTCAACAACTATTTGTTGGGTTGTCATAAAAGTTTGTTTAGGTATCATAGAATGCTCTTCCTGTCTATTCTCAATGTAATGATAAAAAAACAGTCAAGGACAATCCACATTGTTTTGCTGTTATATAGACGACCTTGTCCGGACTGCGCCATATCCTCTGCAGAGTGTAAAACGTTGATGTCGTCACTTCCAGGAGTTTCACCCCTCTCACTAAATACTTGACCTGGCCATTTTCTATTCTGTGTGGTCTCCACATCGTCCTGTCATCTCCCTCTCCCTCTGCTTGAGTCTCTGAGCTTCTCTCAGCCCCCCCACCCCCACCCCCATGAGTTGATGTCAACCACCTGTCTTTGTGGGACCTCCCAGGCCCATCCTCTGTCTGTTAGCAGCATGCCATGTTCTAGCGTGTGAGCAAAGCTATGGTTGGAGAGCGGCTACTTTCCATCCATGTGTTTGTATGTCCACATGGCTGCAGCTGGGTTCCTACATGAATTAAAATTTATTGTGGACACAAATATGAATCAAGCAGAGAGAAATGTCTTCCTATGGCCACAAAAACTCCTAGTGAGTCCTCAAGTTTTAAATACTGACAGACGTCCTTGTGCAATACTTCATGCCTCCAGTTTTTACATATCCCACCTGGCTAAAGCCGCTCTGTTGTGACGAGTCAACGGCTCATCCTCACACATACTGCACATTCCCAAATCGGCATAATCCGAATAAGTGTGTAACGAGTAGCTTCTCCTTTATCCTTAGGGCTGAGGCATGTGTGAGTGTTTCATGAGTATCCAACACAAACTCACACACACACACGTATGTAAACACACATACACTTTCTCAGAGACATGGACAAACCGCATTCCTCGATTGCAGTGGGGTTATAACTGTGTCTCTGCTGTACTTTCTCTTGCTGACGTGAACTTCATCTCTCAAATTTGTAACATAGTTTTAGATTAGATTAGATAGACCTTTATTAATCCCACAGTGGGGAAATTTGCAACATATTTCTGACAAAACATTTGATGGCATTTATTTTTTATTTCATCTCTTCATTTAAGGCGTTGGGGTTACTTTGAACACTTGATAAGATCAAGATAGATGTTAACAACTCTCAGATTGTCATGTTCAGACTGGCTAATGAAAAATCAACCAACTGGGAATAAAAGGCAACAAAGTGAGAGTGAGACAGTGTCATGATGTCCACTTCAGGGCACGTTTGCTCAGAAGGTGGATTGTGGTGTAAAACTTCAAAACGCCAAACGTACCGTTAGTCGCAAAGATCACAGTGATCTCAACACTGGAATTAAGAATATAGAAAATGCAATAAGACAGATTTATCAGCTACTTTGTGTTCGGGCTGTGCATGAAAGAGTGGGCCGTAGCTAAAAGTCGTAGAGGCATTCAATGTGAAATCAAAAGGCATGTCTGTACATTGAGCTGTTTTGAGCATATACAGTGCAAACATGGAGCGTGAAACACGTAGACACAAGCAAACGTAACACATTTAAATGGAGCACCTGTCGAAATCCAATCTTCAGCAGTCAAACACGAAGACCGACTTGCATTAACAGTTCTGAGTTCAGTTATCAATGGAAGGAAAGGTCAAAATATAGGAGTGTACAGCTCTTCAATTTGTACTGCGCCAAAAATCTGAAAACCAGGGCCTCACGGGGAGAAAGGTGCTGGAACAGAAGAAATCTCCTCGTGTCTGACAATAATTTGGTCCAAAATCCAGTAAGTTACAGATGTCAAACAACATTAGCCGTGATTTGAGGTTTTTTCCCAAATATTGTGAGAAGCTGCATCTAAAGGGGACATCAGTGTTTCCATATTTTCTACTCTCTGCTTTCTGCTCCTGTTCCACACGGTTCAGTATCCTGACCTGCAGTGACCTCTTGGAACACAGACGTCACCTCGAAGCTGACCTCTGACCTCCTACTTCTCCCATTGATTTCAGAGAGAATACTTCAGTTGGTATACTCAATGCAGGATGTTCTTAGCACATTCTGAGCATTGATGTGAACCAGACTACAGCTCTGGTGAATCAAAGCGTTTTCATTGGTGCAGGTTTATATTTTCAAACGTGAATTATTATCCTCTCATTTTTCTCAAACAGACAGGCTTTATTTTAGATGTTCAAACATCCGCTATTTCCCACAGAGCCAGAGAATTTGTTTCTGTCAATCAATGATATGTTTTGTTCTTGTAACGTGACGTGTTATATCATGAGTGTTGAGGTTAGGCTAGCACTGGCATGGATATTTGGTGTACTAGCAAAACACGCAGAAACATGCAACATGTGTGTAATCTATAGAGTGACAGAAGATAAAGTAAAATTATATATTTTTTCTTCCTTTTCTTTGTTGGATTTATTTTTAAATCGCAATAAACTGTATTCTCAAATTTAATTTCCACATAATGTCATTGTTCCAACTATTTTTTTTTTTTAATCACACCACATAGTTCCAGTTGTTAATGGTCACCATATAATCAATATAATCAGAAATTTGATTTTCTAACAACAAAAAAAGCCTTTTGTTACTTTTTAATGTACTTTATACAAATTAAACAACCTTTGCGATGCACTTGACAGGAATATGCTCAGGACAGGGAAGCTTAATATTTTTTAACAAATTGATGTGTTTGTGTTTGTTTCATGACAGTGGGTGTTGGCTTTAGGCCCCCGGGGTTCAATATCAATGGTTAAAGCGCGACCAGGTGTGCTTCTGCAGCCTCTCCCCTGCCCAGGTGTCCTATACAACACCACAGTCTAGACAGCACACGCTTTTCCATCCTCTCCCTTTATGGGGAAGAACTTCTTCCTGTCATAATTTTAGTCAATACAATTTCCTAGATTTGCATACCATAGCTATCTGTCACGTCTCCACAGTGAGAAGCAGAACAGAAATAACAGTCGAATGTTTGCTTTAGACATTTGACTTAATTATGGATAACAATTTTGGAACAGATGCATTTTAAAGATGTATGTTTTTAAAATTCTGTATACAGTATATACATTTAATAGACCATTTTCTGATCCTATTTCTAAAATTCAGAAGACCCACTGATGCCAAACTGACTCATCAAATACCAATTTATTTAAACTTAATTTTATCTTAAAATTAAGCTAAAATAAGCTCAAATTTTACTTGTGGCACCAATAATATGTGTCTGACAACAACAAAACACCAATTGGAATACAATCATCAATGACAACAAAAACTAAATAAAAAGACAAACTATTTTCAACAGAAGTTTAAAAGTTGGAAAAATTGGAGAACAATTGGAGTAAGAATTTAGTTTAATATTTGGTTCATAGATTGTGCGCTACCTTCTTTCTTTCTTTCTCTCTCTCTCTCTCTCTCTCTCTCTCTCTCTCACACGCACACACACACACACACACACACACACACACACACACACACACACACACACACATATACACACACACAGGTGCTAACATAGGGAAAGCTGTAATTCAGCTTCAAAGGGAAACCTGAGAGGGTCATGAATAATCACAGACATCTTTGTCTTGGGGAGGGAGAGGGGGGTCAGCAGCAATGTCCATCCACCATCTGCACACATAAATATGCTAGTTTGTATGATTTTAACTTCACTCCTGACATGTGTCTGGATGATTTTGGTGGAAATATGATGCAAATAGTTAGACTCACAGGTAGTTGGCTGAAGGGTTTAATGCCCTTTGAATAGTTGTTCTTGCAAACTGCAGCCAAATGAACACCCCATGCCTCCAGTTCCACTACAGTGGATGCCAAAAACCCCCAACCCCTCTAAAATCTTACACGTTGTAAATGTTTTAAAGCGGCATTACTCTGCATTGAAACTAATCCACCTTGGTGAGCAGAACATTTAGCCTGTAAAATTATGTAAGCAGGTGCACATTGTCTTTGCTGACTTATGATTGATAATCAATAAATGATGAATATCACACCTACTGGTGTATATAGCATTTAGGCTTATGTAGTCTTCTCTGTTATGTGCCTATCAGCATCAGCATCAGGGACAACACAGTGATAAATGTGCTTTTGCAAGATGAAATCATATTAAATCTACCTCTACCCCTTACGTTGTTTTTTTCTTCTTCTTTCTGCATACCTGACCCATTGGATGACATAGTTCAACTTTTGAAATGCCACGTCCTTTGCATATCTTGCATTTCAATTCCAGGTGAACTTAAGAACAGTGTTCTCTAAATCATCAGAACACCAGCATCTGTTGAGATGTCAAGAAAGATATATGTAGCAGGAGCTCCGCAGCTTTCTCTTTCCACTTCCTCTGCAGACCAACAGAGGGGTGATGAAAATACAGTTTAGCTCACCTCCAGCACACATTTCACAGAAAAAAAATGAAGATGGAAGACAAGTTGGAAATGTCATTTTACAAATAGCAGAGTCACTTTCTTCTGAGAGGACATCAACGGTGAATGTTTAGTGATATTTTCTACGTTGACCAAGTTGCAGCGCCTATAGGAAACTGTTGGAACATGTGGCCCATAATGTTTGTGTACATAAATATTAGTCTGCTGTGACATTCTTCCCCTGTCAAAGCCCGAAAGGAATTCCCTGACAGGAGTGGCAGGCTGGAGGTCTGTGTTCAGCACACACCCTTGCACACACACACACGCACATGCACACACGCAAAAAAGAAAATATACTGTACATCTGAAATTATTTTATCGGTCGGTTGTGCACCCGTAGACACACCAGGCCCCACCCAGATGCAAGGACAACCTCAGCAGCATATTTCACGTTGGACATTGGAGCTCATCAGAATCTACAAGTCCTTTAAGGGTTGTGTAACATGAGAAGAGAGAAAGACAGATAGAAAAAAGGAGAGAGGGAGCGGGAAAGAGTGAGAGAGAGAGAAAGAGAGAGAAGGTAACTTGATGTTCCAGGAGTTTTCTTAACGGTGAACTTGTTCCCAATGAATTTTTGAAGAACGCCCCTTCATAATTGCTCACCTCAATTTTCTCTCTGCCTTTCTACACCTTCTTCCATTTACTCTATTCAGTCATATCAGCCTAAAAAAAAATGACTTAATTTTACTGAAAATGTTGAAAGATCTGACATGAGATGAATTGTACATTCAGTCATGTAACGTGTATTCACTGTGGACCTCCTGCATGTGTTGGTCAGATGGAAGTTTTCTCCCTCCAACAGAGGGATAACTGGAAGCTACTGAGCTCAATCTCAATTTAGTGGCTCCACTTTCACTTAATAACAGGTATGAAGAAATCTTGTAAACTCAGAGAACGGCTCTTCTTTCTTCCGTTACTCCTTTCTTTGACCTCTGTCCACACAAACTCTCCAACATTAACACCATGTTTAATTAGAGTTTTTATTAAAAAAAAAACAAGTTAGGACTCACCACTCTGTTAACGCTCCTGCCCCCTCTTCTCCCAGTGAGTGACAACTTGCAGATGAACCCTCCTATATTCCACTTCACTCTCTCCAGGTCAGTGGCAGAATTATCCCCAAAGTCCAAATCCTGCTCCTGCTTTTAAAGCTGTGAATCCAGGTCTTGGGCCATTCACTTTTGTGTGTCTCCCACCCACACTCTTTTGGAAAATGGATTGTTCTAAAAGTTTAGTGTGCTGAGTCCCAAAGCTACCCCCCCCCCTCCCTACTGTGTGTGGCTCTCTGCAGGTCCTAGTGCCTACCCCTCCATGTACGTTCTACGGAAAGAAAAGCACAGCTGCTCATAATTTACACCTAACTGCTGTTATTTACTTTTTCCTTACAATCACTCTTTGCTTCTGTTACAAGGATAATGGAAAATAACCTTAAGCATATAGGTGAGTCAACTTCCGTTCATGCTTGTCTTGACGTCATAGCGAGGGAGGCCAGGCTTTGTCCGCGTCGTCCCTCACCTGAGTCATTGCAAAGATTGGCATGAAGAACCTTGGACACTTCTGCATCATGGATGGAAGAAAGGGTGATTGTGTTGGCAAGCTCAGTTGACCATTTCAAAAATGTGGTACACTGTAAAATGTGATTTAAAAAAAAGAAAGAAAGCTCTTTTTCACTGTTAACCCTGAGGTGACCATTCAATGTAATTCATCCGCGTTACAAGAAAGACAGTTGATGGTCTGCTGCAATCAGAACCCCCCCCCCCTGCTTCTTGTCATTGCAAAAGTAGAAAAAGTGGGCAATAGAATTAAACCAAGCGACGATGATACCCCCTCATCCTGTGTGGAGATCAGCCACACCCTGCATTCAGCTGGGCCTCCAGGCTCCAGTATCACAACAGTCTCTTGCTGACATTTCTCTCTTGTTTATGCATCTTCATTTTCCTTGTCTTTGCCTCTTTCCTGCTCAGTCGTTTCTGGTTCTTTGAGTTTCTGTCTTTCACAGCTTTCTCTCTGACCTGAACCGTATCGTTGTCAGAGCCCCTGGCGCTCGGCAGACAGACATCCCACCCTTCTTCTCCGACAGGCAGAGGGATGGCGAAAAAAAGAAAAGATAAAATGGGAGAAAGGAAGGATTGTGTGACGGTGTCATCCTTTTTCTCGTCCTCCTGGGAAAAAGGAAATTCCTTTTTCCTTAGAGTTGATTGTCTTTGGTGTTAATGTGAAAAGTTAACTGGGTGCAAATGAGCCTTGGAAGAAATAACATAGATGAAAACTTGAGAGGGGTTTCTAACTCCTCAAGAATTTTGACCCCCCCAATGACGGGTTCAAACCCAAGTGGGCATTTCCCTAAAGCTGACATGGCTCTTTTTTAGGTTCTCTCTCTCTCTCTCTCTCTCTCTCTCTCTCCCTGTGTGTGTGTGCATGTGTGTGTGTGACTGTCAAAACTGCCTTGGTCCTTGTTATCACGGCGAAGACTGAAAGGGGAAACCCCTAGTCAGTGAACTATGAACCTGCACCCCACTCTGGGATTGGTTAAGGGTGAGAAATGCTGAGGGGGGATGAGCACTCCGGGGTTGGGAGGTTGTAAAAGGTCAAGAATGCATCAATATCCTCATATTTCAGGCATTTTTGACAGTTGAACTGCTGAGGAGAATCGGTGGACATGAGTTTGACCTTGTTTTAGATGATGTTTTAGATTATTTGTAATTTATTGACTGATTCAAAAAAACTGCGTTTGATCAAGTTCAAATCTAATTAATTTTATAATGAATGTGGGTTAATATTCTTTGGTGTCATAGTATGAACGCTGATTCACTAATTACGCTCTTTCAGCTCAAATGCAAATAAAAAGGAAAACTTCAAACAAACAGTAGGTGATTAGTATAAATAAGTACAAACATTTAGATGCCTGAGAATTCCATTGTCATGTCAGAAGTGTAAAGCTTGCATAGGGTATCGATTGCAAATGTACGTATATGGGTTTATTTGCCACCGGACATGTTTACGCGGGGATTCAACTGGCATGGTAGTCACTAGAATGCATGCATTCACCAGGGACCAACAGTCTCTGTTAATACACTTCAATATAATTTATTAACCTGGTCTAGTTTATGTAAAGGAAATCACTCTTAGTTTCTTGAGTAGTTCTTTAGTAGTTTAATATTAATACCAGTAGTTTCTTTCATAATAAATGAAAATGCTGAGAAAAGATGAGTGTCATCTTTATCCAGATCATATCCCTAAGTTGATGATGTTTTCATGTGCCCCACACTCCCATTCAATGTAATATGAAATAGCACATGTATGATTTAAAAAAAAAAAATCTTACATGAAGAATGTAAGCAGAATTTAGAATAGAAGCATTTTTTGATGTTTTTTTTTTTTTTTTTTTAAAAAAGAAGCTTCAAACCGCAATGTTAAAGGAAGAAAAAGGAAATGGATCCATCCCTTAATCCAAATCCAGTCCAGTTTTGTGTTATTGCTGAAAAACCAACAGACTAACCAACAGACCAATTAATGGATGCAGGTATAAACATTGGCAGAGGGAAGACATTTAACACACCCTTTTAATGAATAATGAAAATCAGAGTTTGTGGTTTCGTAGGAGTTGTGGTTTGGTAAACTACTCTGAATCATTACAACAGTGCATGTCTTTACATTTGTGTGTTTGTGTGTCGCTATGAGTCTCAAAGGTAATTTGGATGACTAACACTCCACTCCTAATGTGTGGTCCGGCTTAATGAATTTCTTAATAATTTTCTTTTTGTTTTTTTTTTAACTTGTGACACTAGGATACAGAGAATTCCTATCAAGATCAATTCAGCACAATATCTTTATCATGTGCAAGAGAGGGTCCATTCCTGGTATTTTTGATTTGCAGTTTACAATACGTGTTTCCAAGTACCAAAACAACAGATTAATCCTTAGCTACGTTTGATATACAGTATATCTCAGTTAAATCTATGGAAAGTAGTTGGACAGGTTTCTCACTGGCACAGATATGAGATGACAAGCCTGCTAAAACATACAGACAAAATCATGTTGAAGCACACATCCCCATTCATTTCAATCATACCAAGACGGACACCGTGTCTCCGTCAACCAGAGCGTTGCTTCTGTGTTTATTAAGATCCTCATTCATCTAGTTGACAAGAGATCAAATGAAAGCAACTTCACAAAGAAGTCCAGCCAAAAAGATGAGAACCTGAACCTGACTACAGCTCAAATACGTTAAATTTTAATTCAAAGGGAAAAATTACATTTTCAGTCACTGTAGAGATGGATTATTAAGCCAAACTATATTAGCAAAAAGTTAAAATAAAAAAAGCCATATTTTAGCAGATTATACAGACAAAAATCCTCTTATCGTATTAACTTTAAAATATTTCAGAAATACTTTAGTTTTTTTCTTTTTTTGTGCATTTAATTGTTAACTCTACTTTTAGTTTGTCACCAGAAATGGACTCAGGTGAAACGAACGCACCAATTTCACCTGGTAAATCATTCAGTGTAAAGTTCCTATATGTAAGCTGATGATGGTGAAGTGTGTGATAGACGCAAGATGCAATTTCTTAAGACAGAAATTGTGTATGTGTGTTTCAATTTGAATGAACCACTGCTTTTAATGCAATGCATCGGCCATCTTTAGCCCAATGGGAATGTACAGAAGCTTGTCGCACACATAATAGTCCTAGAAAGCTTCTAATGGCTTCTTTCATCAAAAAATGAACCGTACCAGAGCACTAGTAGACAATCATTAATATGGCTTATGAATGGCTGAATCAGTCAAATTAATCTATAGATGCACATTATTTGTCAATGATAAATGTCTAATCTTCTTTCCTACCATTCAAAGTAAAAATTACCTCTGACGGTAGCCGTTGTCTCTGCTTTCTCAATACTTTCTCAACACAATACAGGCTTTTGAAGATCACACACTAAGCAGCCTGCATTACGCATCTTTCCTTTGGCTGGACTCGGTCGTCTAATTGATGACAAATCTCTGCTCTAACGTTTCCCATAGCGTTTATTCTTTCCTTTTCTTAGTGGTGTGTAAAAACCTACGTCAATGGATTCATCATCCATTGAGGTTTTCTGGTCCAGTAGTCCATATATCACGTGGTAAGGTGGCTGAGTGGCTTAATTTCACCTGCACCTTTGTTGACTGTGTGTGCCTGTGGTTGTATGCATGCATGCATCTCTTCCTGCGAGGTGACTGAATGGCTGTGTCTCTGCGCATTGTTGAGTTACAGGGCTCGTCCTCCTACACCCTCATCATGGCCTTGTGCTGACGCATCCCAGAAGCCTCTTCACTCATTGACTCTTCTGTCCCCTTCCTCCCACGGCCTTGCATTGCAGAATCCGGCTATTGTCCCATCAGGCGGTGTAAACAGGCTAGCAAACAGCAAGACCCACACTCATACATACGATGCAGCGCGCACAGTATAGAACATAATAAACCATACCTGAACCTATAGAAGAAGAAAAAACAAACATGTGATGCTTGGATAACGTCAAAGACCTTTTTCACAAACAGGATTTTTTTTTTTTTTTACAGTATTTCCTGCAATTTGCTCTGCAGCCCAAATCTCCTCTCTGTGGAAATCGTGCATTTCATTAAAAGCCAAAGTCCCTGTGTGTATTTGTGTGTGCCTTTGTCTGTTACTGTAGTTCTGTGTGCTCAATAAGCAAGTGTATTAACCTTTAGCCTCTCTCACCATTGTTTATATAACATGTCCCACAACTACTGAACCCCATTCCCAGAGACTTTGGCAAAATGCTGAACCTACCCACATCTTGTGTCAATTTCACATCTGGGTTAGTGCCAAGTTAAGGGATGAGAGTGAGCCTTAAGACACTGTACTGTTGTGCATCCCACAGCTGGACTCAGTCAGTCATTTTATTTCCTTAACATTTTAATATATCTTGTTTTATGTTAGATATTTTAATATATTCCCTCATCTTTATTGCAACCCTTCTGTGGTTATTTCTCTTAAATGAGCCACTTTGTCTTTTTAATGTTCTTTTTTCGTTGGAATTAAAGAAGAGAAAGGACATTTATAAATCATTTCTTATTTCCTATAGTATTATAGGGATTTTGTTGCTATAGCTTCATGATTAACGCTGTCTCAACTCCAGAGCAATGTTTTTTAGCTGTTGGACATTTCTCAGACACAGAGGGCATTGTGTCTCGTAATGAAGCTCTGGCCTCAGGGTCCGTTGCTTCACAGCTCAAAACTCATGGATACGTCGGCTTTTATCTCTGCCTCAAAACACATTGTGAAAGTAATCACAGCAGGAGTCAGTAATGGCTTTCATAAAGTCACATAAATCTAGGAGCAAACCCAGGATGCATGGAGCTGTACATAGTAGAAAATTACTTGGCTCGCATCCTAACCAACATATCAAAATCAATTTTATGATCCATTTTCCAGGAGCAATCATACAGTCATGCCCACGCAAGCACAGAGACATTGAACCTTAATCACAAGTTCTGACAATATCTAATTTCCATCATCTTTTCCCCACAAGCTTCCCAGTTCTCTGATTATTTTCCAGAAATGTTTTCCCCCCTTTGTACAAAAATTCCACAGACATGAGCCACTGTCTAAAGCCACTACTTTTCTCCAAAAATGTGAAACTTTTGTGACTCACGTCCTACATCAGATCATGTCAGAACATGTCCACTGATACCTCCGCACAATGTCACACTGATAATTATTTCCTCTCAATTTGTTGAAGAATTTTTCCTGTTCACTTTCAGTATTATTAAGTTGACTTAGTCATGAAGGAATCATAAAGTATTAGTAGTTACCTACTCCTTTGGAATGTTGACAAATGTCTAAAATGATAAACTACAGATAATTATGTCACAATTTATCTCATTTCCACACTGATCAGTTCAGCTCAGATAACATTTTAGTAAAGGAATTTGAGGCTAAATAGCTTTCAAATTTCTCAGGAGCTGATTGAGACCAAAAGAGAAAACTTAAAAACCAATGTTTAACTAAACACTGAAGAACTGGATAGACATATTATTTCAAATGATTGTTAATGTTGCTTTAATTTAATTGACGTCTAACTGCCCAACTGATTGATATCACATTTCCCCCATAATTATATCTCATTACGTAACCAAAAACAAACGATAAAATTGTTAAATCGATCACCACCAAGTTACCACCACTAAATTGACACAATTTGGTCATTTCTTGGTTCCTCTTGAACAAAGCACAATGGCTGCTTGAATTCTTTTTCTCGTTTTGCTTTCCAGGTGGCTGCATGGCTCTTTACAATTAAATGATGCATGAAAACAGTTGAACATTCAGGAATTACTGACAATAATACGTTTTAATGTGTCTAAAAATGTAAGAATATAAACCATCCACTTCCCTGTAGATGAAACCGTAATGTGTCGCCAGCTCACCGCGGCGCCACATCAAGGGGAGGACAAACCTGGAACTTTCTTGCCGTGAAGTGACAGCACTACCCACTGCACCACCGTGCCCCCAATATATAAAATAAAATTAAACAAACTGAAGAGACCAAAATGATTCAGGTTCGTATAAAGCATGTGAAATTTCAGTGAACTCATTCCAGAGTTTTCTGAGATGTAGTAAAACGCGACTGAAGAGATAACGTTTTAAGGAGATAACAGTCCCTCTTGCTTCCCCCATTAAACTTCATTTCTCTATTAAAACCGCAACAGGTGGCAAACATCTCGAGAGCACACTGCTCTGCATGTAAATATGCAGTCATCCCTCAATAAAAGCAGCAAAGCAAACTTATTTAAAAGTAAAAGATGATGCGTCTCTGCCACAAGATGATGAGGAAAAATTTATGGTGATGAAAAGAAACAACAAAAGATTAGCTGAATTTTCATTATTGTTAAGATTTTATTAACCTGTGACTTGAGCTTGATAACTTGTCAGGAACATTTCCTGTTACAAACATGGCATGGCAACCTGAGAAAAATACATATAGTATTACACTCTGACGCAAAAGTATCATTCATCATTTCCTTAACCTCAATTTGTAAAGCTTCCTGGGCATATAATTATGCTGTCAAATATAATGACAGTAGTGTCAAAACAGGAATCGTTTTTGATCAAACACTTTTAATCTCCACGCATCTATGATATTGCTGCACCCTTTTTATCGAGATATACTGAGAGTTTAAATAGGTTAAAGGTTTATGGTATAGAGGTATAGAGGAGGGTAGACAAAATTTTTTAGAAAAGAACATGGTGGAAAAGGTAAAGAGATGGGGTGAATTAAAAGAGACAAATGAAAGAGGAATCAAGGAGGACATGGCTTTACTCCTTAAAAACACAAACACACACTTAAGAACAGGTTTACATTGGGTCACTGTGGACACATCAGACATACGTACATACATACATTCACAGATACAAACAGAGCTTTACCCTCTCTACATTTAAGAGCATGCTTAAAACTCCAATCACTTTTGCTAAAACAGATAGGACTGGCTTCGATCACCCACTAGATGTGTAGCCCCCGTGTTTTATGGGGGATTGTCCATAAAATACGGAGCCTGTCTTTCCTCCTCTTCCTTTCCTTCTCCACACTGTCATGTGCCATTAGTGAATGTTACTCATGTGGATTCTTCCCCGCTGTGTTTGCTTTTCCTTCTCCCAGGGTCTATAATCATGATTGCACCTACTGCTAAGGTCCCAGTTCAGCTAGATAGGTAGATAGGTAGATATATACTTTATTAATCCCGGAGGAAATTGTACATATCCACTGCTCAGGCATTACATACTAAATAAATACTGGATAAACACCAAGAGAAAAAGAAACACTGACACCACAGGACATACCACAAGACATACACTACCCCCCGCTCCTCCTGAGAGAGTCATTGTACCCCCTGATGGCACGGGGCGCGAAGGAGGACCTCAGACCTCTCTGTGGAGGTGCTGTGGGACAGCAGTCTGCTGCTGAAAGTGCTTCTCTGCTGGGAGAAGGTGGTATGCGGGGGGGGGGGGTGTTGTTCATAATAGCCTTAACTTTAGACATGGTCCTGCTCTCCAGAAGCGTATCCACAGAGTCCAGGCTCAGCCCGACCACTGAGCCCGCTCTGCGGATGAGTCTGTTCAGACGGTCCATATCTCTTTTCCTGCCCCCCCCCCCACCCTGACACACAATACTACACATTATTATTCTAAATAATAGCATCATGTCAGTCACTTTTTAAAAAAATTCTTTTTATTTTAGATGTTACTTTTTTTTGCAATAAGTATATTATCATACCTGTAATGACTCAATAATAATCCTCACTGTAGTTGCCAAATGTTTCCTTATGGGAATGTTTGTGATTAAAAAAAAAGTAGTTAGATATGGAATAATATAAATAGTTAAACTGCTGACAGACTAACTTGCAAGACAGGAAACAGCCTTAACAACTATCTGTTTACACTCAATGTATAAAGTAATTTTATGACAACATTATGACACCATGGAGATCCCAGGGTGTTTCCATCTCTGACTAATTTGAATCATTTTACAGGCAGGTGAAAGCTGTGTGAGAACCCTGAGGGTGATTACTCTCCTTGGCTGGAATGCCAATAAGAGACACTGAGATTGGTATTCCTGTTAGAGAGACAAAGCTCAATTACCACCCCCGCAGACCTGCAGGCATGACCCCCACATGTCTAACTAGAATTTAAAACACTCCCAGTCTGTTGCACATGCGTTGTAACCTATCCTCTCCAATATCAGCTGCCCAGCAGGTACCGGTCCGGCCTCACTTTGCTGTGACTGGTGAAGAGTAGGGAGGTCCTCTCTAGACAGAGATGGCACCATAGGACTGGAACACGAGACAAGACCCTATTCCACCTTAAAAAAAAAAAAAAAAAAGAGGTCAGCAGGTCCCTTGAGAACCAGTTGTCAATCATAATTACAACCTGGGATTTAGAGCTCACACATCAAAATCATACATCAGTGTGAGACACTGGAGGCACCTGTTGTTATTGCTGCAAGCAGAGCAAAAAAAACCCCAATCTCCCATTACACCTTTAGGACATTAATACAGAACCTTGAGGTGCAAGACAGGAGCCACATTCTGCTTTGATCAGGCTGGAAGAGAGTGAGACAAAGAGGTGTGTGTGGTAAAGGGGGGCACAGAAAGAGAAAAGACAGACACACAGAGATGCACAGTAATGTCACCGTTAGAAGTTATATTGATATTAATATTGTAAATATCAGTATATATTAAAAATGTATTGCACTAAGCATGATACTAATGCTATTACTGCTACTATTAGGGTTAATACTATATAGGCCCAACAACAATTCTTTTTAACTCTTGGAATTAAAAAGTCTCAAGAGGGAAAATAAATTACGAGGACAAATAAAACATAAAATCATACAGATGGAAAGGGAGATGAGGAGAGAAATGTCTCCTCATCTCAGTGCTTCCAGCAGCACAACTAAGGCCAATCCTGTGCCAACAAGGGACCAAGACTGAGGCGGTCATGGGGGATCATGCAACCCCTTCCAGGGAGTGTTTTAGTTGTAGTCTGATTATTTATTCCTCTCAGAGTTAGCAAACATTTGTTGAAATGCACGCTAATGAGTAAAATTATTAGGAGGGCCATCCACTGAATCAGTGCAGCATATCTATTGGACACAGCTGATTAGACAACATGAGTACTGCAGGTATAGAAAAAGACAATAAGATGCAGGAAAATGATCTCTATCAAGGAGCAATTTTGAGATACAATTAAATTGTTAATGCATTAATTCATTATATTTATTCATTTTCTTAGCCACGTATCCTCTTAGGAGGTCAGAGCCTATCCAAGCAGACTTTGGGGTATGCCCAGGACAAGTCACCAACCAATCGCATATTCATGCACTTTAGCATCACCAATTCAATTATATATGTTTTTGAAGCCAAAGAACCCAGAAAGAAACTACGCAGACACAGGGAGAACACATAAAATCCTCATAGAAAGATATCTGTGAAGATTGATGAAATGGTTCTTTTGTTTAAAGTATTTGGAAAATTCATACATGGTTGATCTTCACCGGAATCCCTTTACACAACACAGGCCCCTTGTTGGCTGTACCACAGCAAGGAAAGTAAGGAGTATGATTTATGAAAATATCAAACATGTATGAAGAGAGTGGTTGCATCATACTCAAAAAGTCAAGCCACTTTTTCAGCAATTAACCTTTCTTTTTCCCCAGCAGTTGTTGTACAGAGGTGGAGAGGAAATTCCTGTTTTTGATAGCTGATGAGAGGAGTTTGTCTCACAATGAAGACTTTACTAAAGGTTCTACCTACAGTGAGGATGTATGAACATGACTTGGAGAAAAGTACCCAATACCGAATGGGCAAAGGTAAGTTTAGTGACCTCAGAGGTAAGTGTAGTTGAGCTCATAGGCTTCTATGCAGAATAAATGTGGCTATTTATACACAGATGTTTGTTTTTTTGAGTATCACCTTTGATACAAAAATTTTGAGGTTGAACTCAACACCATATTGTTGTCGACATTGATGCAAGAAAGACACCAAATAAGGTTTGGTAAATTGAGTGATGATCCAGGGACGGGCGACATGTGGATCCAGGAAGGCTTTTGTCAGTCACACAAACATATCGAAAATAAGGAGTTTGTTTGAGTCAAAGGTTTTATGAGCTTTTAGGGCTCGTTCCTTTGTCCTGAGCTGTTCTTTGGTACGCTTCCGCAAAAAAGGATTTGTCTAAGTCTGGGAACATATTAAACGGGAAATACCATCATAACCCAAAGTGTGTCATAGAAATCAGATCACCAGTCCAGTCTAGAGGTAGCAAGGAAACAAATTGAGAGTGAATAGTAAGCATGGATGAATAATTAACACACACACACCAACACACATTTTCATACACAATTAAGAGGGACACATACCAGATCTTCCACGTCAAATCTTCAAGACCATTTTTGTCATTGTTTAGATATAACCACAGCAGAGTTTACGGGAAAGGCCCCAGAGATAGTGAATTACTGATATAAACAGTGGCATTGGTAATATTAACAGTTTCCTCTGGACACTCTGGTCAGATGGACTTGTTGCCGCTGCTGCTTTAAAGACACATACTTAAGATGTCTCTTGTAAGTTTAAAAATAAACAAAAGGACCATACCTTTATATGTGAAATATTATATTGTATATATTCAAACACACATACATATATACACACATATATATTTTTCTATTGAATAATCTACAGAAATAAAATTAACATTCTTCATCCAGTCTTTAAGGATTCATGCAAAGATAATTTTGGATTTTACGTTAGGATAATGACAACCGTTTGCTCATTCACATACATAAAAGTACACGAATGAGTTTTTTGTTTTTTTTCCCACAGGGCTTAACGTGTCAGTTGTAAGAAGTGTTTTCAAAATTAAATATTGTGGTGGGCAGGCCTTTCTTTAAGTTTTTTTTTTTTTTTGTCAAACTGTTGTCATGGTGATAATAGTATACCTTCCTTCCTAGTATGTCTATGTTAGACTGGTTTGCACTTTGCCGACAAGTTTGACATTTACGATTCTAAATGTTTTTACATTTTGTATTGAAAATTATGCTTAAAAATACTCCAAGCAAGTAAGTTAAATGTGATGGTAAAAAGACATGAACAGCATTTTTGACATGAAGAATACTGAAGAAGAAACTGGAGATAAACTGGAGGCACATGCAGGAAGCAAAAGGAATCTTCTGGCACCAAGAAAAACCTGAGGCTGGATTAAATAGGCCGTTGATTACAACTACCTGCAAGTGTGACTCGTTACCCCTCCTGATGAGAAGACGAGGAGAGAAAGGATCAGGAAAAGAAATGCCCGAAACAGGATCATAAAAATTAAATTATACAACACACTGAATATTCATGACTTTGCCAGTATGGAAAAAATAAACATTTCCATCTGCAATGTAGAAAATAGGCTTTTTTTTTTTTTACACTTGTCTGAGTGTGTCAATGTGTAATTTCAGTTAAAAGTGGATTAAAGGCTTCTCTTGCAAAACCGCTGGTGGAGCCTCTTAAGCTCCTTTTTGCTTTCTGATTTTTCACGCAATGTGGTTTACAGTACATAATCTGACAGACAGCAAGGATGGTACTGGCCTACATGGCTTAGTTACGGCCATTAAAACAAAACCCAAGACAAAAACTATGCCACATAGTAGCTTCTTTCTGCTCTTCTAAAATAGCATCTGTAAAAGCCATTGACGCTTCATGATGAAGGATGGACTGCACAGGAAGGGAGAGCAGGGAAAACTATAGACTGAGAGGCGTATGAGCAACAAGGCCTTGGGTGACAAGGTCTTCTGCAAACAGATAAAAACTCGAAACATTATATAAAGTAACAAAATGTCGAGTCAATGAAAGGAATATGAAGAAACGTCACTGACATGTCAGAGACATCTAGGTATGGTGGACAAAAATATGTACAATTTCTGCTCGCCTTGGCCTGTCCTGCTTTGTTATATGACTTTAAACCTCTCCAAGTGAAAGATAATAACCCTTGAGTTTCACTGGGGGGGGATGTAAAGTATACCAGGTGTTTTGCAAGGTCACCGTCCATTGCAGATATGAAATTCTTTTTTTTTTTTTAACAGCCTTAGATGAGTGGAAAGTACATTACCAATTGTTTTACACACAAACAAAGTTTATGACTTGGGATTTGATGGGAACCTGTCAGTCTTCACATGGCAGAAAGTACAGACTTATTCTTTCAAGGATGATGTTTATGACGCTCTGCAGCATTTTTATTCAAATGTTAAGTGATGTCATTCGTTTCGTTGCGTTCATGGTGGGCATGGATGAACAGAGACAGTGAGTCATTCTTTTGAAAGCTCACAGGTAAAAAAAAAAAAAAAAAAAGCCTGAATCTTCTGATTTGGGTGTTCCTGTGCTGCCTGCCAGACCAGCTCCGTAAACTCCCAAGTTTAACATCGGCATTGCAGCTATGTGTGGACGTGTTATCCTTGTTAGAGCACAGAGGGCAGCTAGGGGCTAAGCACACTTCTTTGGCTGGCCTTAGTGCTGAATGTCAGTTTGAAGGCAGCGGCATTGCTGATCTACTCCACCTGTGATCTGCTCTTTTGGAAACTTTGGACCCAGCTGCACAGTAAGGAACTGATGTGGAGGTTTTGGCGTTTCAGCACAATGGATTTGAACACTGTACACTGTGAACAATTTCAGTTTGGCCTGTTTACACTATGTCTGATCATCTTAACACTTCTTTGTTGGATTTCTTTGTGGTGATGTCACTACATTAACAGATCTCCTTAATTACTGTGGTGTGCACCATATAATAAATTGAAAAAGACTGTCAAGAGAATTAAAATAAGATTTAGTAATCTAGATTAATCATTAAAAAGCCAGCTGTTTTCAAGTGAGAGTTTTTTTTTTTTTTTTGTGAACATAAAAATCTTTAAATGCTATCCTTTCAGTAAAATGTTTGAATGTCCTTCATTACTGTCCAACATTCTGTTCGAAATCACGTTGAATAAGTCATTCATTTATTTTCCAAAAAATCCTTCTCTTTGTTTGCACGCTTGGCATGCTCACGCTAAGATACTCTCACTTCAGTTATGGAGGCCCAAAGTTCAGGAAACCATCCCTATGAGAGGAAATTGATGTCATCTTGTCGACTGAGAGAGCTCCACGTGTACACAAATCCAGTCGATAAGAAGCAAAGCATTCTAAATGTTAATAAAAACTGATTGGACTTGGCATCTCATTTGACATTAGGATTGCTGTCAACAGATGTTTTCTTCTAACACATCTGTCTGGTTTTCTCCGCAGCTTTTTGATGTACTTCTATTGGGCGTGAGAGGCGGGGTCACAGAGTGATGTGGATACTATAAACTGAACATTACTAAGGGTGGGAATGGGGAGGGGGTACAAACTGCAGTGGCAGTAAATAAAAAGACAAATGAAAAAATGCAAAATGATGCTTGAGAAAATTTATCTGCAATTACCCTGTTGGGACAAAAGTTTGCTCTAGAAACTACTGACCTTCTCACATGGTTGATTTTTTTTTTCATCATAAAAGTTACAAGATGCTCACTCCATCAAATCCAAACATCTGCAGAATGGAATGAATTGTGCATGTTTGTTGGTGTGTGTCTGTGTGTGTGTGTGTGTGTGTGTGTTTGTCTTGGTAGTTAGAGCTTTGCAGAAACACTGCAGTCATGTGAAACACCTCTAATCAACGCATGTCAACCAGTACTAGAAGGTTGCCTTCTCAGCCTTTTAACTAGGACAAGATGTAATCGTTTCACCCTCCATTCGACACAGCACTCCATCACTTCATTCAAGATGGAGATTGTTTCATAATCATTTCATTATGCACCCCTAAGAGATTTCATCATCCAGTGTCCATGCAGCAAAGGCAGCGCTGGTAACGTGCTACAATGAACGTTGTGCAGTAAGCATTTCCAGCCTGCATTTATGACCAGACTTAACTTTCACAGTAATTGCTGCTGTGTTTTTCCACTCACACTTTGGCCTTAGAAAACAGTTTTATTAGATGAAGACCGAGTCTTGATTCTTGATGCTTGATTCTCTTTGATTTAAGCTTTACTTTGTGGATATATTTCTTAGAGTTCATAGAAAGAGTCTGGAAGCTCAGCTAACTTTTCAAGTTTTTTTTTTTTTTTTTACTGTCTTCTCTTTAATGAAGTATTCCTCTGCTGGGCCACTTCAGATGGAGCGTACGTTTAAAGGAGGCAACTTTTAACATACACATTTAAATCTGTGCACGTCATGTACTGGGGCTCCTGGGGGTCTGCTGAACCGAGGTCTCCTGGTGTTTACTATTGTCTGAGAGGGCCTCAGAGCCATAAAGATGTCTATTTCATCTCATTCATGAACCTATAACTATTCCAGTGGGACCACACAAAACTCCTTCTCAATCAGGCTGTGAACACACTCTGTCCAAATTAACTACCCTTCCCCATCTACTAACAGTGTTTTACAGTCTTAACACTTAGCCAAACAAATCTCTACAATGAGAGAAAAGTTGCACCATAATATTGATGCTTAGTCATTAATCTCGCCTTCATAATTTGTGCATGCAGATGGAATTTTTTTGTGATGCTTCAGACGTCATAGGCCAGACTGTAACTCCACTGTTTAGTCAGCTTGAGTTCAGCCTGAGTTTGAGCTTCATCGCTGTGGACGTCCGCTGTTTGAGGCCTGCGCTCAGGAGCAAAGACGATCAAGATAAGAATGCATCATGTATGTAATACTAAACCGAAACCGCTCTGCCTTTGGAACTAAAGTCAGTTTCTTACCAACTTCCTTTGCTTTCATCTTCCCTAATCTCAACAAACATGTGGCAACAAATGTTTGTAAAATGACATCACCATAACCACACACATGTAAAACATGTCTCCGTCTGAACATATGCGTGTAGACCCATGTGCATGTGTGTGTACAGCATGTCTGCGTGTGGAAGAGAAGGATGATAGAGGAATGATCAATAGTGAGGAGAGGTTCATGTATTTATATGACATCATTGGCACAAGTTGAGTGGTGCATAAAAGAGACGTGGTAAAAACCAGAAGCCTTTCTTGACCTACTTTAGCAGATGACCCACAAAACTCAGTATCAGCACAGGAAAAATAGGAAGACTTCATGTGTGGGTCAAGCACAAACCGTCATCAACCAAAATCTGGAGTCGGCTTAAGCACAAACAAAGAAAAGAATGACGTTTCCCATTTGTGGTGTCCCATTTGTGAATTTTGATACCATATCCCAATAACTCATGAAAAAGACACATCTGGTCTCTTAATTAAGTGGATGGACACATTTTAAACATTTAAAACATAACGGCGTGGATTTAAAAACTTCATTTTTAGGGGAACAATTTTTTTAATTTTCCACAAGGAAGAAAAGAATGAATGAAGATGAGCTCATATCAACCTGACAAAACAGTGTCTGAATGACAAATGTCCTGTTTGCATTACGTCCTGCAACTTGTTGATAATCTCACATGTTCTCCGCTGCCACATCGAGGGTCTGCACAGCGTCTGCCACATGCGGAGGAGGATAGAGAATAAAGCCCTGGATTTCACACATTTATATCTTTGCTAAGAGATTTCTACTGCGGCAACATCCTCACATGTAACCAGTGGGCCAGCTCTGTTTTACATCTTGACAGAGCTGAAAGAGAGAAGAAATTAAGAGCAAGAATGGGAGTTGAGCGATGCAAAGAGAGAAATGCTATAGGAAAGAATGACATGGCACAGAAACAAGGCAGCGATTAAAACCAGCTGACAATCCCACTGATGGATTTGGCCGCATGAGAGGTGGTACCGAACCTCCGTTTGGCAGAGCGGAGTATGTAGGTTCAGGATAAAACACAGGGACTGACAGCTATTTTAAGCCAACGACTTCCAGCTACTTCTGAAACTGTGCGTAGAGCTGAAGGCAAGTGGGCAAACAAAAAAAAACCCCCAAGTGATGGGTCTTTGCTGTCAGACTGTTTTAAAAAGCACGAGACAGCACTTATGGAGTACAAAACCTACGCCGATGTAGCTCATGTTCCCCGTGAGGTTTCCTCTGTGAATCTCACTTCTTAATGCAGTTTGTAAGGGCGTGATTCAATCTCACTGTG
Organism: Antennarius striatus; assembly: GCF_040054535.1. Lineage (NCBI taxonomy): Eukaryota > Metazoa > Chordata > Actinopteri > Lophiiformes > Antennariidae > Antennarius > Antennarius striatus. The sequence goes on along the minus strand of NC_090777.1, from coordinate 26,789,967 downwards.
GCACACTTTTTCTTTTTTAAACAAATCTGTAATGGAGCTCACCTCCACGGGGACCTGGTCTGAGAACTGCAGGTGCATCTTCGCTCTCCCTGATGAACACCTTAAGCTGACAGACAATCCTGAACATTACCATGTATACCTGCGCCATCATCAGATCATCCCCAAAATCTGGCCGATTTTTTTTTTTTGCGTTATTTGTATGATACAGTATGTGTAAAGGCCTCGCACATTCGCGCATTGACTCTTGTGACTTCACCTCATTGTGGATTTTTGGTAGGCAGTCACGTGATACCGTACGCGCATTCTATTGGCTGACAGAATCCGAAAGTGCGCGCAGTTCTGAGTGTCGGACTTAGGTGAGACACAAAAGTGCTTTAAACAGTCTATCAGAGTGTGGGAAAAGCTAATACAGATAGAAGGTGGTTCAATATCAGTATGGGGAAAGTCTTTAACATTTAAATTAACGTAAATAATAAGATAAATAGTTTGTTGATTGATCACGGAATTTGTGTAGTTCCTGGAACGTATTAAGCGCAAAGAACGAGGGCGCACTGTATTTCCATTTCATCATAATCCTGTTCACAAACGTCTTAACAAACACACAAAAACCTCCTTGGTGGAGGTAATAATTAGAGTTAATTGTCTACAGACATACCTAAAGAGACAATAGGGATATAAACTACACAACTAATCATAGAGTTGCTTCATAGAGAGAATGTTGAGACACAGGAAGTGTTAAAACATTCCACACACTGAGAAAAAAACGGCGCAGACTCCACTGGTGCTTGCCCTACTGTACAAGCCCCGTATTAGAGAGCAGCTAAAAGAAAACATGTTCCCCATGATTGCCTCTGTTTTTACTTGTCTTGGACAAGTTCCAGCTTCTACCTGAGATTGACACATTGCAGCATAGAGGGTAAGCCTCAGTAATGGGCCAGAGGTGGAAGGAAATTGCCGGCATTGTTGAGATCAACCTCCTCCACTGTCTTCTCCTGTCGTTGCCAACCAGCTGGTTTTTGGGTCCAACATGTTTGGACCCCCCAAAAAAATACTAAAAAAACCCCAACTTTTCCAGTCTCACCGTGTGTTTGAGGACAGCTGAAAGTGATTACCTGGGATCAGTAGTGTGTGATGGCAAAAGACACCATCGCCTGTGACATTAGTGTTATTTCCTGAGTTAAAAGTCTGATTTAACATGTTAGTTTTAAACAGCATGGTGTCCATTAACCGTTGCCCCATTTCTCACAGGGGAACAATTTTGTTGTTTGAAATGTGTGATCTACCATATATTAAGCCATATAATTTATTCCTGATCACAACTATTTCTTTTATAATACTTCAAAGCAGTGGAAGTGGAGCCATTACTTTGAAACAACTTGAAAGTGTCTCCACAGGAATTCTCTACATGTTTAAGTAGGCATGACACATTTAACCACATCCATCATGGTGGGGTGCCTGGTGAATTTCAGAAGTGGATTTGACAAACAGATTAATATATTATTGATTGTGGCTAAATCAGACTTTTGTGAAGTCGAATCTTCTGCCTTTTTCTTTTTTTGTTTTTTTTTACGAATCCCTTCATGAGTCTTCCTCACCACACTTTAAAAGATACAATGATTTTAACCCCTGGCTTTGACTGACTGAGACCAGGTGGTCTCCATCAGGGAGGGACTGTATGTGTGTGAGCTTGCTCACATATGGATATGACTCACAAGGAATAAACCTGAAAGAATAATCACATGGAAAAGCAGAAACTTTCACTATACTCACCCTGACAGACGCAGATGTGATTTGGGTGACACTGGGAGGTATATGAAGATTTTCATCTGTGAAAATGAGATCTAGGCTCTGCTTCACAGGTGTCCCTGGCCAAGGTTTTATAGCTGTATCTCTCACTCACACATGAATGGAGGCTTATTGGTGTTGACTGTGACTGACACAGCAATGGAAAATCACCACTATGGTGTTCTCAGAGGTTAAACAAAGCCTAATAAGTGCAGTCATGTCTCGATTGGGTCATGCGCTGTTGCCTTATAACCAGATGCTGGTAATTAATACACATTAGAGCGGACAGAGAATTACTGACGTTAAGAAAGAAGAAAAAGTGTATCTTTGCATTTTAAGTGGCTGAGAGGTGTTTTGTATATGTCTCCTTTATCGTGAGTTACGTAAAGTCCAGTCCAAAATGAAACCGGAGGTCTTCAGTTGCGATTTAGCTATAGTAATGGTCGTATCTGTATCAGAATTTGAGACTGTTGTAAATGTGGAATTCATGTCTGAGTTGACTCGTGATGTCATCACTGCACAGTTTATAGAGAGAAGTGGATTACAAATAGTCATAACAAGTCTTTTCGGTGGAACTGAGTTGCTTGAGAGACCACTTGACTTTGAATTATTCCTGTCACTTTGAGAAACACAGTGCGAGAAATACACTTTTAACTTTAAACTTTTACATGTAAAGTATTTTTTTTTGTTTTGTTTTTTTTTTTGTTGGAAAAGGTATAAACAGAATTCTTAGTAAGCAGCAAAAATGTTTTATACTGTCACCTGTCTAGTTTTGGGGCAGTAAAAGAATAAAAAGATGTAACAGTAACTAAAGCAAAAGAAGCTGAACTGGAGGGAAGGAAATTATTCAGGGAGCAAGAGCAAAACAAGACGAGTGAGTTCACAGGTTGAAGGCAAAATGGTGATAAAAAAGATTAGAACCGAAACACACCCGAGAGAGGTATATCCAAAGACAAACATCTATCAGAGTCAATTTTGAATTGGATGGTGTGATAAACAAAGATCACAGCTAATGTAGCCCAGAGATTCATTTCTGAGTAGCGTTTTGGCGAGAGGACGCCGCTTTCAGACCAAATGACTTCCTCCCTCTCTCAAAGCGGCTGACTGGAGTGTTCCTGCTCAGATTATGCCTGTCAACATGTCGGTGAAGAATGCGCTTATAAAACACATTTATGGCTGGGTTACATCTTGGAATACTTTTATTTATGTATTTGAAAGAAGAGCGAATCAAATAAAAAGGAAAAAAAAATTTCAAGTTATCTGCAAATATTTAGTCTGTTGTGTACTCAGGCACTATAATTCAGACATCATTAACTGGAGAAATCCCATCTTATGTATGTCATATTTAATTTAATTTGCCATTCTGGTAATATAAATGTATGTAAATGTATATTTTAGACAAATCCATCTATAGAAAACTCCTTTTTGGCCTCATCTAAACCAATCATCCCTTGTTAAGTCATTGTCAGATGCCTGCTGCAAACTGTGTGTGACTGATGACAGACTCTAATAGGTGGTAATTGTCATGTTTCAGCCTTTATTTTTAATGATGTCAGGGTTATTACAACAGGGCCATCTAAGCCTGTGGTTTTAAGTTCCATCTGTGTCTTCTTGTTCAGATGAGTGTGACCAGGAGCAGTGACATCTGCTGAATAAAATATCATCCACATATGGATGTACAGACCATTGCTTTGGTATGTTGATACACACATAGAAAAAGCCTCCTAAAAGCATGCAAAGTTCATCCATCTGATCTTTTAATAGACAATCAATCATTGTTCTTTTACGCTCTTTAACACATGGGTACTTCATGACACACACACACACACACACACACACACACACACACACACACACACACACACACACACACACACACACACACACACACACACACACACAAAACCACTTTGACACATACTAAATTAAACATTGGATCCTAGTAAACCAATCCTACCCACATGTGCGGAGCACAGCATGGGCAGCATGCTACATTGTGCTGCTGTATGACATTCTACAGGCTTGAGTTTCAATTCGGAGCCCATAATACAGGTCAGAGCAGAGAGGGGTAGTTACCGCTTTCCCAGCTAATCTAAATCACATGCATTTTTGTCACTCTTGATTTGTCTCCCGGCAACATAACGTTTTATCCAGAAAATCTATTTGACACAAAGAGCATGATAACATGAGGACAATCATGTCTTTTGATAGACCAGGTGATGTGCTGAAGTTGCACAAGAACTTGGAGTGCAGACCCCATCCCATCTGGACAAACGTGGCTGGATTTGGAGGGAGACAATGAGTGCTTGCAAAGCTAAAGTCAATATAAATATTTTCCATAATGATAAATTATTACTTTTGGCAAAGCAACCCTGAGTCTCTTGTTGCTTTGTGTGATCCGATACCTTTAACTGGATAAATAAACTGTTTACAAGGTGCGATTATGCAGTGCCATAAAATCCAAAAAAAGAAACACATATGTTTTTCCTCATTACAGATCATACTTTTATTTATACTCAGTCCAAATGGTTTAAGGCTGCTGTAATGACTGTACATGCTGTCATGTTCTTACCATGAGGATTTCAGGTGTGGTGATGTGGTACTAAAATGCTTAAGACCCAGCAGGGGTATTTTAATGCTAACGCATTTGCGTTTTTTTGCCACAATAATACTTTATTTAGCTCACCATGCACAACTACATGAAATGCTTCAATATATAATTCTAAAGTTGAGATAACGCTTCATCACAATCTAAATGGCACGGGTGCTGATGTATTTATCTGAAATAGAAATGTAGTAATTGGATGGTGGAAGTTTGAGTTAATCTGTGTTTCATATATTTTTAAAAAAAATCTTAAAAAAGTGTGTGTGCTCATGCCAATCTCTGTTCATGTGAAAGAAAGCCTACTGTACAATGAAGGAAGGTGTTAGCCACTGGTGACTGAATCCATGTGGTCCAGGTCTCAAATAATGAGATGCTGTGTGTTAAGTTAATTCACCTCATAAATGCTACCCTCTATAGGTTACCTGCTTGTTTAATGATGTGTCTTTTCATGTGCAAATCAACGTGTAAAATAGCTTTCTGTCCCAAACATCAATGCTGACAAAATTAAAAATTTATTTTAAAGTCCTTTTTAACAGGCAAAGTAAATGTCCAGCTCGACAGCTGTGTGCAGATTACAGGCACAGCCCAGACACAGGTGAGTGTTTGGCGTCTCTGAGTGTTGCAACCGACTCCAGGGACACCTTTGGGTCTGACCCTACGTGATTTACCTTTTACACAAACTCACTAACACACACACACACACACACGCACACACACACACACACACACACACACACATACATGCCCACAAACACATACACACACACATGGATCTCGTTCCTGTTTGCCTTCATAGATTTTTTATGGATGCGTGACTGATTTAGGAGTCCAGAAATCATTGTACGGCAGTTTCCCAGGATACCATTACAAGGCGAAATTCGAAAGTCACAAAAACAAAACAAAAAAACTTAAATATGGTTGTATCCGCACAGCAAGCAATGTCTTCTGATGTCTGAGTTTCTTTCATGTGTACTTAAAAATTGCTAGTTTCTCTCTATATAAAATTCTTTAGGGCTCTTTTTGATCCTCACAGAACTTACTTCAGTCCTTAAAAGGCCACTTAGGTCATAGTTTATTATTAAGTGAGCAATTTGTCAGTGGAGTGGCTTTCACCGGTGCACAAAGTGATCAGGTACACCCATGGCTTTATAAGGCAGGGAAAAACACGTGCATGTCTTGTTTGTCTTTGGAGTTAGTTGGAAGAAGAGAAAATTTTAATGGAGCCTATGACCTAAACATTTCGTGTAAATAGGAAACTTTTTCAAAGTCTTTTTGTTAGTTTTACAGCTGTCCCAGTGTTTTTATCTTGTGCAAATCAAACGCACATATGTATGTGAAATCAATATAAGAAACCAAACAGTTCACCCTCGTATGCAGTAAAGACTATGCTTTACTGAACTGTGTATTTTCTGTAATTGCATGTTTGTTTGTGTTTAATCATCTGTTTAGACGTCTAACAGGTGAAGCCAGTTATTTAGATAACTGCCTCGTGTCAATAGTCATGTCCAAAGTCACCCTTCTGCATGCATAAATCCTGAGTGTATAACAGCCTTATTCACTGAAAGGAATTCCACCTGCTTGGAAGGAAATTGGAAATGTTGTTAAACTGTAAAAATTCCTACCTTTGCTCCACAGAACTTCAGGCCCCTAGCGTCTGTGTTTATAACACGTCAAACCTGACCTTCCCTTGACTTAAGAATTTCGTTGAAAATGCTTGCAAATACTTGCAATGAGAAATTGTCGAGAGAGAGAGCTGCATTGAAAATGAATATATATTCACTCGTGACGAGCTGAGATGAGATCTTGAATAGTTCCCAGCTTAAATCGTGTGCCTCTTTGATGAGAAGCTGCTTAAAGATGTTCAGCATCAGATTTGTGTTTTTTCTTCAAAGAAAAAAAAATTAACAAAGGTGTTAAAATGGTTCGATAAACTAAAAACTGCAGGTAATGGTGTTTTGATTTGTTCAAACTCATTTCATTATTGTTATGATCTGTTACGCTTGTTTACATTCTAGATACAAATTAAAGTTTAAGAATTGAAATCTGAGAAAAAAAGTACACATACTGTATGTCTGGTTGATGCATATTACAAAGAGAGGCAAATGAGAACAGTACAAACAGGAATCACCCTTTAAATGATTAAAACTGTTCTAAAACCGCAATCATTTAGGATCAATAAGTAGTAAGTAATAGGTAGTAAGACACTGATAGTGCAAGTGTGTGTTCAGGGCCTATAAGATTAAAATGACATTTTTCAAAAAAGTGACTGGACACAAATGGAGGAATTTCATTTGTGTTCTGCTTTTACATGGTAATCTAAAAGCAAATCTTTTACATTACCATGTAAAAGATTTGCTTCATCAAAAGAAAGACAAATGTTGGATTAATCCATGTTTCAGTCACACAGCAGCAGTAAATCTCACATTCATGACAGGAGTCATAGCTGACAGTGTAATGAATCGATCCTCGTATGATGATACTCACCTCACACAAAGCTTTTGTTGGTATTCGTGGTCAGGATTGGTTCTAAACGCACATAGATTGTCACGCACCGAAAGCAATGAATAAATCTAAAGCTTGATCATGGGTGTGCATAATGATTCTACACAAATCTTTGCATCCCTGATAAAAGGGGTTTCACACATGAAAAGACCTTCAGCTCAACCCCGAGTCACCTGCTCATCTTTACCCGCGTTCTGAAACAGGATCCTCAGGAGGGAGAGACTAAAACAGAGAGGGGCAGAAAGAGGGGACCAGGAATCTGTCTGTACCCAGTACAAACATTGTACTCCCTGGCCACTGTCCTTCCACCTGCCCTATCCCCTTCTACCCCACCCGCCTCACCTAGGGTGGGGATCAGGTGTTCCCCTTTGAAATTTAGGATGGGATCAAACAGAATGCAGGCTTTCTATAGGGCAGCCCCACTTCCCAAAGGACCTTTAATGGAGCGGCAGCATGGGACCGAAGTGTGTGTGTGTGAAGAGGAGAAAGAGAGTGAGACATATTTACAGTTCTGGTGTGTGAATTGAGAATTTGTGAGTGCTAACAGGCTGTTAGAGCGGCATGGCAGCGAACCTTCTTTTTAGCTGCATTTTTGTAGCACAGACAAACTTGTAGACACACATCTGCAGTGTGTTAGTTAATAATTGATTACACAGTTTAGAGCAATTCTAGGAATGCATTCGGGAAGGAAATAGAAAAAGGAAATATGTAGCTTGGGAATATATAAATAAAATAATATTTTCAAGTCATTTTGCACAGAAAACTGGCAACATATTCGTTCCCTCTGATCGAACTGTTGCCTCCATCGCAGCCCACAAAAGCTTCTGCCTAGCCAGTTGGCAAAACAGCTCAACCCAAATCAGGAGAGCTTTGTATAGTCTTATATAAATGGAACCTGAGGGGAATACGGGTGGTATGGACAGTCGCCAAAGAGCCAAACAGAGATTGAAATACATGTCATGTCAGTTCTTGTCTTTCAGTTGCCCCCAGTAATTGTTTTCAGATTGATGTTTTGGACCTTTTTTTAAACATATTTCTGCTGTACTAATGTTTCTCCTAGTCTTGGTTGTAATTTAAGTATTGTTATGAGCTTATTTATAGTGTTGCATTACAGAGTAAACCATAGCTGTGGGAAAACGAAAGGACACAGATGGATAATATGTTGTTTGTGTTCTATGTCAATGATATTGTCCTATGTGGGAATCGGTGTGGAAAAATCTGTGTATTCAGATGGTGTATGCTAGACTACCATTTATAGGTTGGTAATCTGTTTTTGGTGTTATTATGTGTATACATGTGTGTATGACTTTTGAGGATCTTTATTTGTGTCCTCATGAGGACTCTCATCATGTTTGGGTGGGGGGTAGGGGTGCTGAGTTCAGCAGACGCTGATGGTTACTGGCTGAACAGTTGATCTAGTTTGCCGGATGAGGTGGCTCAGGCTGGATTGTCGGAGAAGAATGTTAAAATAAAAATAAGTGATTGATTACAAGCACAAGGGAAAAGAAGATAAACTCAGGCATCCATTATACTGATCAGCAAAGAGAATGACGAGAATACACTCATGTGGAAGAATCTGGCTCTTAATGGATGAGAAACTGAGGTTCTTAAGCTGCAACTGAAGAGTTTATTGTAATCTGAAATTACGTCCAGCACACACAGATGAAATAGCTGGGACTCAATTTAGGGATCGCATCATTCTCATGTCTCATAAACCAGAAAGGACGCACTGATTACCGTTAAATAAGATGGTCTGGTCTGCAGAGATTTTTATCAACACGGCTTGTCCTTGTATTTTCATGCTGCTGCATTTCTTGTGGATTAGTTGATGAGTTAAATTTGTTTTAGTTAAAGCTGCGTCGAAGAAGTTATTAGAGGGGGAAACAAGTGGTGTAGTATTAGTAATAGTGTCTAGGCTGGGTGTAGTAAAGCAGTAGTCATAATGGTAATAATCATAAAATGTGTGGAAACATTGCTGTTAGAGACAGAAATAGAAATGGATCCAGGAACCATAATTGTTTCACTGTGTGTGTGTGTGTGTGTGTGTGTGTGTGTGTGTGTGTGTGTGTGTGTGTGTGCGTGCGTGTGTGTGTGTGTGTGTGTGTGTGTGTGTGTGTGTGTGTGTGTGTGTGTGTGTGTGTGTGTGTGTGTGTGTGTGTGTGTGTGTGTGTGATATCTAACCTTCACTGCTGCTGACTTTGGCTCTGCAGCCGTGGAAAAGATGGCTGCATTCAAAGAAGACATTGAAACGGAACGGTTTCGTTGCACCACTATGATGCGTTTGGTTGTCAGATAAAGTCTTAGAATAACCCTGAGCTGAGCTCAGCTACTGACAGACAGGAGGGAGGAAACACAAGACAGATTTGCTAAAAAAGGAAATATTCATCAACAGAAATTAACTTGAAGTCAAGAAACTATGACGATTGTCATGGTTAATTGTACATTATCCAGAGTCTGACTAATAATGACTAACAACAAAGCTGATGACGAATAAGCCACAGATTTACTAATCATCAGTGAATTTATTTTAAAACATTGTGGAAGAGCAATAAATCTAGAAGAGGTCACGTCCTTTCAGTAGATTTGGGGACATTCAATATCAAGTTATCACCAAATTAATTTGGAGTTTACCTCTAGGGATCAAGACCTTTTTTCAAGACATCAGTCTTGATTTTTAAAACATACAGTCCTACTTCAATTAGTTTTCACAAGAAACATAAAACTTTTGTTTCTAGATCTCACAATAAAAAGTTAGCGTTCTCTTGTGGGGAATGGATTCCTATGTATATTGCACACTCACACACATCCATTTCATGTCTTAGAGGTGTCATAGAAAGTGTCATGGCAAGATGCCAGCAAGATAAAAGGTGTTGCCTTCTGAACTTCTCTAACTTGCCCGGGTCAAAAACATTTCGTGCGTTCTCGTTTTTTATTTTACAAAATGCAAAAATGCAAAAAAATTAAAAAAACAAAACAAATAAAAAACAAATAGATTTTCTAGCATTGAAAAATTATTGCCTGTGAACAAGGTAGAAAAATAATTCTTGTGTTAGGACTCTGAGTCAAAGCGAACTGCCTTGCTGATGCTTTATGTTCATCTGGTCAGTAGGAGCAGCTGATATATTTGTAAAAACCTGTCGGGTAAACTGTGAGGATTGAAACGACTTGCACAGACACACACTCATGAGCTTTAATGCTGCGCTGGACTGCTTCGGGATTGCAAGTCGCAGACAAGTTCTCACATTTCCCAAATGCTTACATTCCTCTTGCTAGCTCCTTCTGCCTCGGCCTCGGTGTCAGTCTCCTGAGTTTACACAGTCAGAAAAGCAGCCCGGGGATGACGAGGTGACATCTGAGGATTTACAGCTCTGATGGATACACACAGACATAAATCGGCTGGTATTTTTGTCCCTGAACAAAAGCTTGTAAAGCAGTGAAGGTAAACCTCTGTAGGACCTACACCTTGAGGGAAAAGGTGATTTTAAAGTCTTCAAAGAGTCACCAGAGAACGAATCCTGTCACATGGCCGGACTGATTTCACTAAAGTATAGATTAAGCAGTCATACTGTTGAATCCTCTGTAATATCCCACCCAGTTGGGCTGACTTGCCTGCAGACCTGTTTCAAAAAGATGACAGCTCTCAAATTCACTGTGTACACATACACAAAGTACACATGTATTACACAGTAATCCCTCTTCACCTAGTTATTACCATGTTGTTGTTTTATTTTTTTTCTGATGTGGCCTCTCATCCTGTCACATTTGACAAAATATACTGTTTGCATCACAGGGGTTAACGATTAAAGTGGAACAGGAAGTTCAAGCTCTGTCATCCGTTAAGAAATTAAAAAAAAAAAAACAGTAGAAAAAAAATAGTTTGTGTGTTTAGTAGTGTATCCGTGTGTGTGTGTGTGTATCAGACTGAAATTGATTCTCAACTGTTCATGTATTCCCTGCTACCCTGGCATGCTTACTTTTGCCAGAGGGAGTTAGAGGAAGTTATCTGCTTGGTCCCACTTGTGTTTCTTGCATGTTTTTTGTTTTAATCTCAAAAAGTTTTTCATGGATTTTAATGAAATTTTGTGTAAAAGGTGGTGGTTGGAGAAGGGATCAAGCAATTATCCTAATCCTACTCTGATGAATGATCTTCTTTGCGTGGATGGCACGTTATGGTGATGATATTTTGTGACCTAGTCAAAGTTCTTTTAATGAGACACTATTTCAGAGAGTCATCATCATTGCGAGTCCATGAGAGACGGAGTAGGGTGAGTCATGATGTCACCATACTTGATATTCGTATGCATCCTCTGAGTGAACTCAAGTTGTGTTGCTCATGTCATACCCTGTACTATAATAAAAAAGACAATCAGATTATATTATTTTCAAAAGAATAAATTGAAAGTTTACATATTGATCCCTTCTCACATCTTTGAAAGACTGAAATGTTTTATGGTCAGGTAGCTACATTTATGGGCTCTTAAATCTGTACTTTCCACTGACCTTTCGCTTCCTTTCAGATGCTAACATTATGGATTATTTTTCAATCACCTAAATGTCAGTTATTTTTAGCTGCTCTTTGGCGGTATAGTTTTACGCACAATACATAAGTATGATGACTTTTTAAAGTATGATGCACATCGCTTTAGATTGAAATACTCAAAGGCCTCAAATGAGACCCGGCTGTAGGAATAGCAGTTTGCACACACATTGATGCGTGATTAAGATAGCGTCTTTGACTGAACATCTTTTGTAGTATTTATACTGTTACTCCCTTAGATGTCTTTCACCCCCTTCTCGGGTCCATGCATATATTATAGTTTGACTTTGTGCTTGACTGTAAGGGAGAACATGTCAGTCATAACGATGATGCTGCTGATAATCGTGCTCTGTTACATTTTCAGAGCTTGGAAGGAAACAGTTGCATCGTTTGCTTCCCCCAGGTGGTCAACAATTATACTACAGAGAAAAGTACAGATAAAAATAAGGAGAAAAAATAGGAAAGGTGCCAATATCATTTGACAAAAATATTCCACTTGCTCACACTTCAAAGAATGAAATCATCAAGCCATCGCTATCTTGTCGGGTCTGGTCCCTGTGTGGTAGTTTGAGACTGAACTGCTCGCTGCTATCGGTTCGTCTATCTCCTGTGATATCCACCGCCCCTCCTCTAGGCTCGCCGGCTCTCTTAGGCCCTGCCATGGTGCACTTGTAATGGGCAGATCTGGAAACCTAAACCCTCATTACTGCTCTCATTACTCAGTGCTGCACAATGGGGACCTGTTTCTGAGCTTTCCCCTTCCCCAGATCAAACGCACACACATTTTCACAGACACACACAAATACTCAAATGCACCTCATGCCCTCGTCCGTCTCTCTCTTTATTCCTGCAGGCTCTTGCCCTCTCATGTCTGAGGCCTTGGTGATCAGGTGTCTAAAGTTCTTTGTCTGCTCTTTTGTACCGCACTATAAAGGCTGGCTTTTCTCTACATCCCAACGCTGTATCTCTTCTCTTTTAAAAAAGACTCCCTGAACTCTCCGTATATCTCCTTTCTTTGTTATTTTCTTCCCTCCTTTTTTTAAAACCATCACATTTTCGGGTCATGTTGTTATATGTTGAGTATGTGCAGCCTTTTCCATTTTTCCAATCATTTCAGTTCCCTCTCCGCACCACTAAGTGGCAGCAGTGGCTATTTTTAGCATTCACAGTGGAAAGTGAGATGAGCTGCTGGGAACAAACTCGTTTTGAGTGCCTATCTGAACCCTTGTGACCCAAGATCAAGCCTCTCAAAATCAAGCATCAAAGGTCTCTTTAGTTTGACTTTGTTTGTTTCAGTGTTGTGCTGTATTTTATCCGCAGCTTTAAAAATTTGTTGGGAGTCACAAGTAGTTTAAAGCTGCAGTAACTGCAGATGATTTACTGGAGTCTCTGATTCTATGTCGCAGGTTAAATCCTTTCAGATGGTGACACTTTTTTTTTCTCCTTTCAATTTACAATCAGTCAAATTTCTTGCAATAATAAACTTCATCTGTACAGCAAGTTGCCATTATGGATGGAGCGTGTGTTTACTGTATTTGTATATGTCTATCTTCATGGGGGTTACTAATGCACCCATGTCAAAATGGAGTGGGATCACATTTATTTTTACATCGGGCTCTGGGCAAGCCACCTATATGTTCAGCTGTTTGTCCTATCGTATCTTACTTTTCTTTTCTTAATGACATTGTTCTCTTTGGCGATAGTTGAGCAAGAATCTGGTATTATGTGAAACAAAAGGAAAACAACAGGGTTGACTAAACACTTTCCCTGGAGTGTCCTCAAAAAAGTGCAAGTGCAGTTATTAACAGTAATAAACAGGTTGCTGTGGTTGTTCAGATTAACGTGTGCGATTAGGGATCTTCTAATTTTAAGCACTATATCCTTTGGCCTCAAGGTAAGTGACTAAAGGTGGAAATCATGGTTCAGGAAATAATGGAACAGCTTCCAGACTGCTGCCATGAAGGCGAAATGCACTTTGGTCAATATGCGATGTTACCCGAGGCAATAATAAAAAGTATGAGAAAAGGTGTATAATATCATAACAAACCCATCCAGTGACTGACAGAGTGAGATGTTTGCAGAATCTGTTAATACGTCAGTTGGAGGAAGGTAAGGGATTCAGTTTTATGATGACCAGATATTTCTCCTTTTTTCTTTCAATTGGTGGATGTGTTGTAAAATAGACAAGTTCTCAATGTCAGCTTCCCAGGCTGTCAAATCTAAAGGATTTGACAGCCTCTTGTAATGCAACTTATCCTATCGAGAATCAGTTACATATACTGACTACCCACAGATACTGATGGTAAGTGTGTCAAGCTAAAAAAGTTTAAAAAATACATCAAGATAATTTTTCGTCATGAATCCTTTCTTAGATTTGGACATTTATGTGATTGGGAAACATTGCTGGAGACTCGATTGCATCACGACATCCACATCAAGCAGATCATTATTTTCCGTTTTTCCCTTCATCCAATTATTTAGTAAAAAAAACCAAAACCGTTTTTTAAGAATTGCACTTATTGATTCAAAAAATGTCTGTTTGTCGCTCAGATTTACTTCTGCATGTTCAAATGTGAGTAAAAGGTGAGCTGCAAAGACTTATTTGACTGTAGAGTCCTCAAACGGAGAGACTCCATCTATTCCCCTCAGACGTTATTCCACCTTAAGCATGATGAAAGGACAGCTTTGCAGTGCTTTACCACCTTCAACACCCACACACCAGCATGCATATGTAAAAACACTCCATTTCAATCGCAGTCTACATACAAGAATGCAAACGCATATGCAAAAAAACAACAACAACACAGACCCAACATGAGGAGAGAAGATACAGTATGTGATCCATCAGGATCCCACATAGGGTCACAAAGGTTTGTTCATAATCCTGGTGGAAAAGTGTGTAGGAATGCGTGCATTAGCTTATAGAGACTGGTGTGCTGCAGTAAACTCTATAAAAAGTAGTGGACTTATACAAGAGTTATTGCTTTGTTATGCTATTCAAATTCAGGCTACATGTCAAATCGGAAGATTTTTGAATAAAAAAAATAAATTGCAATTGAAAAATACAGAAATAATTTCAACATCTACATGAATGAAGACAATTTGAGTAATTTGTTTCTATAGAATTACTATCCATCTGCATGTTTTTCAACCTCTTCTCATGGTGGAGCAAAAAAAAGTGTGACATCTTATAAAACTTGGTGAACTTGGAATTTAAATTTACCTCCCTGATTTAAAAGTTGTCTACGTGTGTGCCTGTCTTGCACGTGTAAATAATTATGTGGCACATTTCTTTTCGTGCCACAGGCTTCTAATTATCAACTTCTCTCCATCACTGCGTCGCTTTGCTTGCATGAAACGATGATATAAAGACTAAATATATCCGTGAGCTCAATGCATTTAGGTTACTAATTGCATCCCTGTAACTAAAGTTTTGCCAGGAAGTGTTGTGTTTCAAGCTTTGAATGGCAGGAAGCTGACTTGCATGTGAAGGAAGGAGACAGAAGAGGAAATGGAAAGAACAGGATAGAGAATCTGATTAGATTAATTGAAAAGACATCAACTACTTTTTGCAGTCTTTTCCTCTTTAACACACACACACACTCACACACACACACACACACACACTCACACACACACACACACACACACACACACACACACACACACACACACACACACACACACACACACACACACATACACAAACAAACACACACATGCCTGTCGCATGAATGGCTATGTTGTGCGTCATTGTTCTTTATAGTGTTTGCACTATATAAGATCTACATTCCTATTCCAACTCTACACTCTACAACTTACAGTCTTTTATTTTTATTTATTCATTTTAATTTCCATTGTGTTCTGGCAGAGCATTAGTGTACCACAATAGTGGACAAATCTGGAGTGTGAACCAGCAGTGGAGAGGTATCAGTTCACTTCCTGAGCACTGCCGAGGTGCCCTCGAGCAAGACACCATCCCCTTTGTAAGTTGCTAACTGGATGCAACAAGATGTAACTGCCGGCCGCCGAGTCTGATATTTTGTTATAAGTTGTTTGACATGAACCACAACCCATTACTTTAATCTTTCCCGCGACTGAGGCCCATAACAGTCGCATTTGAGTCACACCGCTCCTTAGTCGCTCTCTCCACACCTATGTCAGTCTCTTTTTCTTGCTCTCTCTCCCTGTTCTAATCAGTGCCTGTGGTGAATAATTCACTCAGTGCGGTGGGACTGAAGCTCTTTGATTGGCAGCTTTATTGTCCTGTCTGCTACATTATTAACATGCCTCTACTGGGTAATGATGCCATTGTAAAGGCCATTACAGGCCAAAGGCGAGTCAGCAGTTTAATGGAATGACCCTGCGGTTGCACATCCTACATCACTTTCTTCTATCCGTCCATCTTTCTTTCCTAATTTCATTTTGGTTTGCTCCCCGAAGATTTTGACTTCCTATGGGGGACACAGGGCTGAGAAAAAGAGTTTCATTTGGTGTGTCTGAAATCTGAAATGGATGTCAAGTCTAGTTACAGGGCCCTTGCCTTTGCCAAGATTATTTTCTTGATTACAAATAGGAAAATAGAAATAAAATTTATTATATAATCAAACTTGTAGCAACAATGTACAGCTTTGCATCACATTTTTAATTTCATTTTCAAACACATTTTTTTCCCATTCTATGTTTCAACAGGTCTTTGATTCAATCTCCACCATATTGCTATCACCACCTGCACAGCAGCAGTTGACAGACAAATGTGTTGCGTAAGGGCATTCTGCTGACATGGTGAAATTTTTTACTATTTTTTTCCTCTATTTGACAGAAAAAAATATTCCAGATTCATTTCTATAATACGTTTGTGTTGATCCCCCGGGGTATCAAACTCATTTTCATCGAGGGCAACATCAGCATAACGGTTGTAATCAAAGGGCCAGATGTAACTTATAAATGTAACCAAATATAACTCAATGTAATGCAAAATAAATATAACTGCACCTTAATGTTAAATAACTCTGAATTTATTACTTTTTCTTGTAACGAACATTACAGTTACACAGAAAAAATATGTTTGCTTGTTGCTCTGTTATAACAAAAATTATTTTAATATGTCAGGTTATTAAACCCACAGAACTCCATCAATCAAGGATCAAACTCTCAAACTCAATAAAGAAAAATAACTTCAAACACGAGTTATGACATTGACTTTGTTCAAAACATTTTTGTCAGAGTTAAAATGGGCTTAATTATTGCATTGTGGGAAATGTAGTTTTGGCCAAAGCACGCTTTTGACCTGCTTATTTTTGGACAGTCTTACCTTTTATGCCCTCGCGGCCAACATAAAATGATGTGGCGGGCTACATTTAGGCCCCCGGGCCTTTTAGTTTGACACATATGCCCGAGGGGATCAATACATTGATCATCGATACATCGATCAATAAACGATTTTGATATCTACCATCTGAAGCACCTAAGTCGACAAAAATTACCTCAGAATTTTCTTTATCTAAGAAAAGAACTAAAACATAAAAATAAGAACTTGATAAAAAAAAATAAGAATGATGATAATTCATCTAAAAATGTTTTACTTGCATGAAAGAACACATCCCTAGTCCTGTGTAAATCTAATGTGCCTCACCTGAGCTTCTTTTTCCCACATGACTCTTTTCCAATGTAAGGCTGCGATCAGCCATGGAACCCTTTAGCCATGGTGTGATTATGTAAATGGCATCAGGCAACATATAACAGTGAGCATTACAACCCTGAGACCTCTTTTCTACTGAGTACATCTGAAATTACTTCCCCAAGAACAACCATCTTTCCAGCAACTCCATTTCCTCGATGCTGAAGATTGCTTCTTTCAGTATTTCGCACATGGGTCTTCCCTTAGGATAAACACTCACACACGTGAATACACAAAATTAAATGTCTTCAAACATATATGTATGCCATGATGCAGGATGGGCCGGGATGGGGAAAACAATTGATGATTCTGAGTGAATGGAAAGATGGAGGGATAATGGAGAGGTGTAATGAAGGGCAAAATGACGCTCTGTGCAATGCAGACCGAGGAAATCATAGCTGCAATATAAATGAGTCTTCACTGTGTCGGTGCCATCCTGTTCAATGGGTGTGTGGGTGACTGTGCCATTCTGTGAATTTATGTTTTTTTTGTTTTTTTTTACTGAAATTCAATTCACACTCCCTTCAATCCCCCAGATGCCCGGGGAAGTCATCTGTCAAAGTCGGTACCTGGGGAGCTCTGCGGTGAGTGGCAGTGTGTGTCTGCAGCATGTGTGTCTGCAGCATGTGTGTATGTGTGTGTTTGTGAGTCTGTGTGGGCCAGTTTTTGTTTGCTCTGATTCCTCCAGTTGCTCTAATTCTCCAGTCTCAGTGCTATTAGCCTTTTGCCCTATTCTGAAGTTAAAGCTTGAGAAAAAAGCTAGCTTTAATCTAACTTAATCAGTTCTTCTCTTCTCTTCTCTTCTCTTCTCTTCTCTTCTCTTCTCTTCTCTTCTCTTCTCTTCTCTTCTCTTCTCTTCTCTTCTCTTCTCTTCTTCTCTTCTGAATATAAATAGCACAGGGTCCCAGGACAGCTATTCTTGGTCTACAAGAGGTGATTGAAAAGCACAGATGTACTGACTTTATAATCCCTCAATGATGTCGCTCTGTGTCAGTGAATTAGTGTTACAGAAAGTTCCCAGAGGTTTTTAAAAAAAAAACTTTTTATTAAAGTTATGACGAGGTAATACGCTTATTAAAACAGTCGTCATTTCTAGACTATGAGAGAGAGATAATCATATAAATGAGAGGGGTTATGCAGTAACCCCTCTCAGTTTTGTTTAGTTTTTAATATTTATATTTACAGAATGACAGGTTGTAAATTCTCTGCTGTTTCTCTTTTTTTGTTTTATTTTACTAAACTTTCAGCACATTCCGAGACATTACACACATTTCGCAACTGTGATACACTTATGTTGCAAACACTGGCAGAAAAAAATGCAAAGACAACTCCAACACAGGTGTCATCTTTTACATACTCAAAATAAGCCTGTTTCTAATGATCTAATAAAACATATTGAGCAGATATTGTCAGTTCAGAGTCCACAGTTTGCAAATGTGCATTACAGGACACACACTTTATTAACTATACCCTGGATGCTGTGTCCTGAATTGTTTCTCTGAATTGAATACTCTGTGGTGAATGTATTTTTAGTTGCTGTGTGTACATCGTTTGGTTTTGAACACACGATAACTGTTTCTGAGGTGATGTAGTTCGAGTTTTTGCGTTTAAGGTTTAGAGAAAATGGGTGAAAGTTTCAAGAAATGTGTTGTGTTGGAAAACAGCTTCCAAAAGTTCCCCCTTTAAACAATCCAAAAGGATACAGTTTCCCCCAATATTCCCTTTTTACTGTAATTAATGCCAGACCTTCCTGTCTTTTTTATTTCCACTGCCTTACTGCAGGCAGTGGAAATAAAAAGACACTTTGGAAAGTTTGCTGGATGGATGTGTTTCTCTTTTCCTGTGCTTCAGCATAGTTTCGAGAAAATACTGGCATGTATGGCAACAAACCGTAGTTTTAATACACATTCATTTTTTGTTAAAGAAGACTTTGTTCTATCACGTTATCAAGAGCTAAATCGTATTTTATGGTCAAAATACAGCAATTTACAGCAGGTCAGAATTTTCACTAATAAACACGTGTGTGTCTGTGTTGTTTGTTCAAATTCACTGAATGAATTTTACATCATTATAATCCACTTCACTGTAGAAGGAGTGCTTTTTATTCTCCCATACATGAGTACGTGAATCAGGTACATAGAAAATATGTTCTCTGTTCAGAAGGACAGAGAGTTCTGAATGCCAAAGCTGAATAATTTATGAAGGTAACACCTTTCAGAGAGGTCCAAGATGACAGATGAAGACCGATATAAAGAAGGTTCTCCTGGTGAACCATTGAGTGGCGGTTAAATCAAGACTTTCAAAAGATTAATGGATAACATTCACGGACACCCTATATATTGCAGATATATGAACGTGTGCATGTTTAAGCATAAATTCTGCACTAATTTCTTGGCTTCAAGGGGACAGCTGACATCTTCAATGGCTTCTGAATCATTCCTGACATGCATGTTAAAGGAAAACTGCTAAAAGGCTCTCATTGATGGCTCTCATTGATGAAGACCTGCGAAGTTGCACCTTTTCATAACCATTATATACAGTATGGTATATATATACACACCATATTTATATATATATATATATATATATATATATATATATATATATATATATATATATATATATATATATATATATATAATCTTTATTATATTTATTATCATTAATTATTTGAGCCCCTTGTCAACATGTGGTGAAAACAAAAATACCAAATATATATTATCTGCTATAAGCATCTCATACTGAAATACAATAACCACAATTCCATAAATGGGATAAAAAATACTCTAAATACATCATCTTTTCACTTTATCCTAGATATATGGACCCGTCATGCTGCGGCTAAGAAGAGTTTATGAGGTTATGTAACACTTTTGTGAATTACTATTTATGTGCAGCAATAATTCAGGAAACTGGAGATTATTGAAGTAACAGCTGTGTACAGTTTTCATAGAAGGTTTCCTCAAGGAAGCAGTAAAACAGATGTGTGCGACCTCTGATCTTTTGTGGTTATACTGACTCAAACAGTGAGCAGCTGGACTAGCTGGAAAAATCATCATCTTAAATCCTGTTAAGTCATTTTTCTATTGATAACAAGAAACTTTCCACCCAGCAAGGGTCTGGCAGCAGGAGGGAATTCATGGCCCCAATGGAAATAATTCTCAATTGGATTGAAATGCAACACATGCAAAATAACAAAAGGTTAGATTCAGAGGTCCCAAAGACAAATATAGCTAGTGTGTAGCAAGAGCCACGAAAGAGCATTCAAAGAAAATAATGTTGAATGCTAGCAGATAAGGGCGTAGAGTAGATGTGAAACAGACCAATGAGCTTACTAAAAATTGTAATGATAGCGAAAAGGATGTCAATGATTTAATGCCAAATTCATGAAGCCAATTTAAACTTAACTGTGATAATATTAATCAATAAACAGGAAAAGCCTGAAGTAAAATTTCAGGTTTTCTTTACAAAAACAGGCCTGTCAACTGATTTCAATGACAACAAGTCACGGGGGACAAAAAGCTGATTGTCGTATGTCCTGTATTATGTTAATGAAAGTCAAATGTCAGTAAATAAAGCTGCTGAATCTGCAGTCGTATCGACCTGCATGACCTTGTGCTCAATAATTTGTTAATGAGTTGCTTGTCCTTCACACACATTCACATGTTCCTTTCTTGAGGACACACAGCAAGTATGTAAAGTCAGGAAATGATCAAACAGAGGACACAAAAGTAATATATACCAATGTCAAAGGAGAGGAAGAGAATGATGGGAGGAAGGGCAAAAATCTAAAAGAGGAAAGTAATTGTTGGCAAAGACAGATTGAGCAGCCATGGAGGCCAGAGGCCTCTGAGAGTCGTGTCATTTCTAATGATGACTTATTGCCTCTGCTTCGGTCAAGGAAGCCATTGAACAGGTATTGAGCCTCCTGTTGTACCACCACTCACAGTTCATGAGCCCAAACGCCTTCCCTCATCATCTATGTGTGGAACACAGCAGGAAATACCCGCCAAGGAGAGAGATGAATATCATCCTGATGGGTGGGTTACAGTGGAAAATGGTTCCGTTAAGTTCTCCAGCATTCATTTGTACCACAACTAGTGTTTATTCATATTGCGCAGTATTGAAAATCAGTCCTAAATAACCGTGCTACATAATAACGCCACTGTTATCTTGTCCAAGAATATGACGTTTTAGTCAATGTTTGTGTTTGTGGTTATAAACTAAACAATATTCTCTATGGAATTTAGTTGACATTTTATTTTGGAGGACTAGGGTCAACAGTAGGTTATTTTGTTGATAAAGATTAATTATTTTGTTCTTTGTCTCAAGAGTCTTGCATCTGGATCCAAGTCCTAGTTTGGTTGTGACACATTCCTGCTTTGTGTTTAGCTCTGGTGATCCCATGACATTATGTTTTTTGTGGTTTTTCAAGGACAAATCACAGCGGCTTAACAACTCAAACATTTACCAATAGACTTCCACACAGACCAACAATGATGTTCATTTGAATTACAAACAAACTTACTGATCACATTCCACATCACATCACTTTTAATTTTTGGTCTTGACTCAACAATTTTTAATAAAATCTGCACATTTGTCTTTGTTGGGTCTACAGCTGTATACATATTAAGTATATTCTGCTTGAAGGAATAAAATACTAAAATGGAAAAAAATAGCACTGGGACAGTGGTACAGTGGGTAGCACTGTTGCCTCACAGCAAGAATGTTCCAGGTTTGACTCCTATATGTGTGGGCATTTTATATGGGTTCTCTATAGGTTCTCAGGCTTCCTCCAAATTTCACTGAAATCTGTTCTTTTAGCAGAAATAATCATATTATTGATGAATAACAGATAATTCTAAAGGCGTATTCCTCTTAAAATTTAATACAATCGTAATCATCCGTCTGCTTATTTATGATACAAAGAAAAATTAAATATAGTGTTTGTAGTTCCTGCTGATGAACATATTGTGGGATCATGGGAGTTGTTGTCTGACATGACTTACAGCAGAAGCCTTCACAGTTGTGATGTTTTGAATTAAACTGGTGACTTTTGTTCTTTGTTATCTGTATGTGGTTTGAATAATGAAGGAAAGCATAAATTAGATACATAACTCCAGGAAATATGTTACAAAGTGTGTGTTTTTTTTCAATGTATTAAACATTTTATTATTTTTTTCCAAGCAATGTTATCTCGGTTGTGCCAGTCATGGATTGATGCTGTAGCTGAAAGAAGACATGTACTCTAATGATGAACACAGTAGGCCTCTGTGGATGCACTAGAGCATGCAAGTATTTGGTTGTGTGTTCCAGCAACCATCTGGACCAACTGGGGTCACAGTGGTTATCCCGGACAGAGCCTCAGTGCAGAGAGGAACATATCAAACGGAGGTAAACTGTAAACACAGATGGGAGCAAATCAAGCTTCAGTTTTTCAAAGTAGTTCGCACAATCAAGCACTTGGAATTAAAGTTAAAAAAAAAATTGCTCAGTTGACATTTGAAATATATTTAGTTTTCTTGATGGATAAGGTATGCATGGGGGTGAATGCAGGTGAGAGCCATGGAAAAAAAGTCAACATATGAGAGGAGAAGGGATGCAAGGGGATTCTCTCAATTTTGCTATTTCTTCCTCCCAAGTTCTTTACTGCCAGACCTGTCTCAGTGGAAAAACACACACACACACACACACACACACACACACACACACACACACACACACACACACACACACACACACACACACACACACACACACACACACACACACACACACACACACACACACACACACACACTCTCTTTCTCTCTGGTTTATGTTCTACAGACTTGTGAAGTGCAATGCAATTATCCAGCAGCTGCTCTCATGGTTGCAAGTTTAATTCAGAGTGACTCTCTAGTCTGAAAAAGATTTGGTTTTGTAAGTAGGACAGAACACAAAGACAAATATTCTAATTAACAGATCATTACCAGACTTTATAATTCATCAAAGTCCTGTGTCGTCTCCAGAGCTTGAACTATTCTCCTACAAAGATGTTTTTTTTTCTTTTCTTTTTCTGTTTCTGTCCTCATTCTGTGTCTGAATGGAACTGATGGTTGATGTGGAGAGCAGGGAAGCTTTGTCTTCCTCTACTGCAGCTGACATGCCCTGATGGGACGGTATCTATTATGCATTCACGTCGCCTGCCACTACATTGTCATACTTGTGACACTGCAGTCACGCTTAACCCATGAAAATGCAGATAACGTCCAAGCTGTAAAATCAGCTTTAAGATGGTTAAAAATATAGTTTATGTAAAAAAAAATCATGGATTGATTGTGCAAATGATGTTTTTCTCTGTGTGTGTGTGTGTGTATGTGAGTGTGTTTGTCCATATGCACGCTTCACCTGTACTTCCAGTGTTTGTTTATCTCTTTGGCGACACATTGCAAACAGAAATGATCAGACTCAAACAGTGACACAGACAGCCAGCTGAGCTCGAGCCACATTCCTCCCTCTCCGCTCACCCTTTCTTTCCCAGCACCTCCGTCTGTTGCTGGAGTTACAGCAGGATGTCTTGCAGATTGTGGTCAGCCAGGCTTTGTTCTTCACATGGCCTTGTCCTCTCCTTCTCATCCTCTTCTCTGCCTTCCACCTCTGAGCCTCTGTCATGTGCAGCTGTACCCCAGCCTTGACAGTATAGTTATGCTAATACAAGCGAATTAATTATCTCTTACCCACAGGTGAATGCCCATATGGACACCCTCTTCATTTGTGAGTATTCGGTTTACAGCACCCCTGTGTGCTTTTACTGTTTATGTGCATGTGGACAGGAAGAGGATCTTCTCTGGACGAGGATATGACACTAGCTGAGTAACAGGAAGACATTGCTAATAAAAAGTGGAGTTCTCTGGATCTAATTTGTCAGAATCAGGTGGATTTAATTAGTATTCTGGAGGGATTGAAGACAAGGTATTACAGCCATCATTGCTTCTCACAATCACAAAAAAAAAATTAACAAGGCTATGCAAATTATTTTTAATATGCAATGGGTTTTTTTCATGTCTCTCGTGGAAAAGAAAACTACTGCAGACTTAACAAAAAGACTTTGAAAGTAGCAAATTTAGATGTTCTATGTTATGCCTGCATGGCATGACTCACTTGCCATATAAATTAGACTCTTTCCTTCTACAAACGTTAATACTCCTGTCATTCCCCAAGGCCTTTCCCAAGGAATACAACCCAAAAAAAGCACTTTAACATTACTCCACTGTTAAAAATGACATGCGATCCGCTGACATTCAGTGCCAGGGAAGTTTTGACACCATCCTCTCCCTTCCTCCAGCGTTCTGACATCAATATATTCACAAATCATTATCTTTTTACCCACCAATGGTCAGCTTTTCTTTTTTCTTTATTTTCAAAAACAAATTAAATCATAGCAGGAGTTTTTTTTAATGCTAATGACTCAACGGACTTTTCACAGTCAGCCATCACTTTGCTCCAAAACATCTGATATTTTACTTCTCATGAATATTCAAAAAATAGTGTTTGAAAGCTGCACCATTAGCCTTAGCATTAGCATCAGTTTGTCCAACCTGCAAATAAACTACACTTTGTTTTTAACAATATTCAGCTTTATATGCAGTCAACAACAGGTTTTACACAAATGTTAGACATGTTTTGAACTTAAGAACAAAATAAAACTATACTTTACACACGCACGCACGCACACACACACACACACACACAACAGCTTATTCTAAGAGCAAGTAAAGAAAACAGCCATTCAAATGAATCTTCCATTACATCAGTGATGTCAGTATTATGGGTGGGTGATGGTGAAGGAACTGTAATATTTCCTATGGAAATGGCCTGAAACATGACTAATGCACATGTAGCAGACTTGTGAGGTCAGAGAGTACAACCACACAGAAATGCCGACTTTCCATCCTCAGTTTTGTTTTCGAAGTAATTAACCACCATTTTTCCAGGAAGTACCGTATGCGAACAGATGCTGCTGTACATCCTCACAGAAGATCCAAACCAACCCATTTTCTCAAGTGTAACCAGATGTCCATGACTTGAGCCAGCTGAGCTGTTCTTTCAAATTGACCCCCACACATGCCCTCTGGGTTCTGAATGCCTTTCAGTCAGCCACATTCCATTTTGTGGAATTCAAGTGCAACGTGCAAGGTAGCCTAATTTTGTAGGTTAACAAGGGAGTTGGGGTGGTGCTATATATAACGTGCAGAAAGGAAACCACATTAAAAGGCCCTTTGGCTGTTCCTGAGCTCGTTCCCTGTGGACCGACTGGCCCTTTTAATACAAATTCTATGTGGCCTCATTAATAAAACAGAGTAACACTCACCAATCATTCACAATATGCCTGTAGGTATTTTACTATTGAAAACTAATATTTTTTTTTATTTTCCATGTGAAACATACAGTGGAGCACAATGGCAAAGACAACCTTGTTGTTTGGGGCTGTAGGGGCCCTGCTCTAATTTTTTTTAATTGAGCAGATGTCAGTTCCTGTGTTCTGTCTCTTAACAAGGGATTTAATTCATTTATTTAACTGTTACTACTACATGCTTGAGAAAAAAAATGAATCGCTCCATTGATATACCAGACAAAACAAACTGCTGCCATGGTGACCCAGTCTCTCTATTAGGTCAACTGTCCCAAGATGATTTGACCCCCTCACCATGAAAATCTACTCCTACCATTTAGAATCACATCGGTGTCATTGTTACAGCAGATAATTATTCAATAAGAACAACATGTATGTATATAAAAGTGTTTTTCTTCAGAAACCTGTTCTGTAAATTTTGAAGCTCCATCACATTTGACACCTAACTGAAGCAAACACACCTTTGCCTATAGTGGGATTTTAATTCTGAGTCTGTAGCATTCTTATTTTTTATTTCCCAATGGCCACTGTCTATAAGATTCTGGTTCAACAGACTGCTTTGCTTTGATCCAAATCAAATTTTCATGTGTAGTAGAAATTAATCTGACATTTTAGAAGCAAAAGTCTGATGTCTCTGTCCCTAAGTGGTAAAGATTCAGTTATAACATTTTTTTTTTGATGGTGATCTGAATCTATATCCTAATCTAAGGGATCCCTCTGGGGTAATACCTTATCTCTAAATTAAAAATAAACCAAAAATCAATATATTTACCTCATTACAGAGGGTAATAATATTAGTGTCATACTGACTACCAGCCTCAGTACAACTGACTCTGTAATGGTATTGATTATCATGTCTCCCCAGCAGGCAAGTATGACGTTTCACACAGTAGTCAGTACCATGACAGGGAATGGTAAATTAATTAAGTAGCATTTGAGGTGTATTTCAACCACTGAACAGGACTCATCTGGGATTGTTAAGGCACTGGATTTATCAAATTTTCAAATACAAAAAGTCCCTGTCCACATAGACATTATGATACACCTGGAATATTTATTGATTTTTAACAAAATCCCGAGATGTTATTCTGCATCACATTTTATCTAAGACGACACATCCTGGCTCCCGTCTGGTTCCCAGCGTGTCAAATGATGCTAATAGATTACCTTCCTGCACATTTAATCCAGAGCCAGAAGGTGCCCTTCAGCATCTGTGTCAGGTGCCGCGAGCTTGACGCTTACTCTGATGTACAGGAACTCCATGTATGTCAGTCAAGACAGTCAGAGCCACCGTCGAACTATACAGAAAAACAAATTACACAGAAGAGTCGTAGCAGTTTGTGTGTCACACAATGCAATTTAACCTAACAGACGCGGGTTTACGTCTGGTGTGAAATGTCACTAATCTTTTCCTAAACCTTTCCTAATTGCCGCGCCTTAATAAACCAAATAGGTTTCATATTAATTACAAATTAGAAACACTTCCTGCAACGAAGGTTTTGTGTCTCCCACATGACCTCTATAAGGGACCGTTGTGTGTCTGTATGAGAATCCCGTGGGTATTAAACACAACGCTCTGTTTGATGACCCAGGATGAGAAGGTGTTACTAATTGCTTTCATTTCTCACCTCGGCAACTGAAGCCTGTCCGTTCTGCCTAATTCTGCCAAGAAGACCTCCGGCTCACTGGAGACATTAACGGTGGTGATGGAGAGATGTTTCTGGAGGGAGCAACATTATTTTACAGTGATAACAATAAGCCATTGAAAATGTAAACACAATTAGCTATGAAGTGTCAAAGCAGGATATTGAAAATGAGAAGTCCCTAATAGACCAAAAACAACAAGCAGATTGGAAAACAGTATAATAGTTATCCTTTATTACCTGGAATCTTGGATAACAAGCTAAAATTATCAGTTGGGTGTGTCTGTGTGTCCTTTATAATAAGTGATTATTTTATATGGGATTAAATAAATGGAAAATAAATTCAGTGTCTTTACCGCAGAATGTGCGCAAACATTTAAGTGTGTGTGTGCACATCAGGTTGAGTGCTGCTTCTGCTGCACGTTTCCCACGTTGATGGGCAACTTCTTAGATTAGTCCAGTCATTTGATGCTCATTTAATTTAATCTGGAGGAAGCAGATGCTCATGAGCAGCAGAAAGTCATCCCTCACAATTAGCCCAGCGTCTCCATCTGCCCTTTGGTATTGTGTCCTTATCACTTGTCAACATGTCTTCAGTGTAAAAAAACAAAAAAAAAACTCATGTAAAAATAGACTTAAAATATCATCAGTAAAGGCTTTATATGAGATAAAAGAAATTACCTGAAACTGTTCGTGGTATTTTTTTTAGTATTTGTGATGCCAGATTTCACCTTCTTGCTTCAACGGTTTGTTCTACATCACTATTAAAGACTGCTTGTCTGTCCATAGGCAATTAGAAAAGCCTTCAATAGAATAAATGGTAGAAACCACAAGCTGTTTCCCCCAAATAATTCAGTTTTTATCCTCAGTAACGACACAGAAATGGTTCTTATAGTGCACACACAGGCACCTCTGACCTCTAGGTCTTTCCACCACCTGGTTTACTTACTAGATTGTGCCTTTTCTCCTCCCACTCATGTTGATTTAAACAACTCAATAGTTTTGTCTACATTAAACTTTTGAACTATTTCTTTATGAATGAAAAAAAAAAAGCCACAACTGTTGGTAACATTGACAAGTTCTGTATTTCAGCACCTCGGACAGCAGCCACCAGGAGTGTGACTTCAGAAAAACAACATCAGATTCATCAATCTGTCAGATGCCTACCATTCCAGAGTCTGTTGCTTTTACACCGGGATAATAAACACTCATAATTGTGAAGTGGGTGATAATTACTGAAAGAGGTTGGAGTTGATTATTCCTAACTGGTCAGGTCTCAGGTTGAAGGATTTGTCCCCTTCTGAGCCTGTGTGATAACATTTAATCAGATCTGTCAATTTGTGATTTGGGTTTGTTGCCAAATCGCAAATTGACCGCGTTAACCTTTAAGCAATAACTGACTGATGTGATTGTGGTCGAGTTGTGTGTCTGTCTTTTCAAATCATGAGTACCAGGATTCTTTACATCTTGATTCTAAATATTCTGGTATTCATATCCATATTGTTTATTGGAGCAACACGTCGCGTTCTTCTCCTTCGACTCTTTTGACCTCTCTCGTCTCCTTATCATCTCTCTCTCTCTCTCTCTTTTATTTGCACCTGTTTGCGCGTATCGCCACCCCGAATTTCAGACGGTATTTCCAGTCATTCCAGGTATTGTTATCTTGTGCGTGACCGGGAAACAAATGTCACACTAGTTCCTTTGGAGGATCCGTTTAATTTTATCACGACACACGTCCCAATTCGTGTCTTGGATGAACAAAGGATGCAAGAAAAGGTGGTGCGTAATGCTGCTGCTGCTGCGTCCTTGGGACTTATTTGGAATAAGAATCGGATTCGTCTGATATATTTATGACCAACTTATATGAAAATGTACCATCAATGGGTGATGACCTTGTTTTTAAAAGTGGACTGATCGTACACGCCTGGTACTTAACCGTGCGCGTCTGCGTGCCTGTTTGGAAAAACTGGGGGAGAAGGAAGGAGCTGGACACGCCCAGACTGATGGTGTTGAATGACGCCCGTCTGTTGCTTCTTGTGTAGATCGGTGCGTTCTGCGATTGGCGGACGTCAGGAAAAAGGTACCCAGCCTTTTGCACGCCGTGGGCGGGCGGAGGGCCCGATTATAAACCATATTTTCGGCGGTGGGCAGGAACAGCAACAGAGTGAAAGTGAAGCGAACGGAGAGAGAGAGTGTGGGAGAGACAGTGGAGGAGACGGCGGCTGTGGATGACCGGGGTTCGCAGAGGGGGCGAGGCGGCAGCCCCTGCGCGCACCGTCCACCGCGCATGGACGACCATCTCAGCCTCCTCCATTCACCGCTGCCGAGTTTCAACAAAACCCGGGGCGACAATTTGGTGAATCACGGATACACAGAGACGGACGCCGACGTGATGACGGTCGTGGCGTGTGACAACATGCTGGAAGAGTCGGCGGCTCTTCCGGGCCACCACTCTCTGGACCGATATGAACCGGACCACGAATGCTGCGAAAGGGTCGTCATCAACATCTCAGGGTTGCGCTTTGAGACGCAGCTCAACACCCTGTCCCACTTCCCAGACACGCTACTGGGGGACCCTAAGAAGAGGATGAGGTACTTCGATCCGCTCAGGAACGAATACTTTTTCGATCGGAACCGACCCAGCTTTGACGCCATCCTGTATTACTACCAGTCTGGAGGACGCATCAGACGACCCGTTAATGTACCCATTGACATCTTTTCGGAGGAGATCCGGTTCTATGAACTGGGTGAGGAGGCTATGGAGAAGTTCAGGGAGGATGAGGGTTTCATCAAGGAGGAGGAGCGGCCGTTGCCAGAGAACGAATTCCAAAGACAGGTGTGGCTGCTGTTTGAGTATCCAGAGAGTTCTGGTCCTGCGCGGGGCATAGCGATAGTGTCAGTCCTGGTTATTCTCATCTCCATTGTCATCTTCTGCTTAGAGACACTGCCAGAATTCAGGGACGACAACAGGGACCCGATCACCATTGCGCCTTTGATAAATGGCACGCTCCCCTTTTTCATCAGTCCTTTCTCAGACCCGTTCTTTGTGGTGGAGACGTTGTGCATCATCTGGTTCTCTTTCGAGCTTCTGGTGCGCTTCTTCGCGTGTCCCAGTAAAGCCACGTTCTCCAAGAACATCATGAACATTATTGACATTGTGGCCATCATCCCTTACTTCATCACCTTGGGCACGGAGCTGGCGGAGAGGCAGGGAAACGGACAGGCCATGTCATTAGCCATTCTGCGCGTAATTCGGCTCGTCCGAGTTTTTCGCATCTTCAAACTCTCGCGTCATTCAAAGGGGCTTCAAATTTTAGGGCAGACTCTGAAGGCCAGTATGCGTGAACTGGGCCTGCTTATCTTCTTCCTCTTCATTGGTGTCATCCTTTTCTCCAGCGCGGTCTTCTTTGCTGAAGCAGATGACCCAGATTCGGGTTTTAACAGCATTCCGGACGCCTTTTGGTGGGCTGTTGTCACGATGACCACCGTAGGCTACGGTGACATGCACCCCGTGACAATCGGGGGAAAGATTGTGGGGTCACTGTGCGCCATCGCCGGTGTGCTCACCATTGCCCTGCCTGTACCCGTCATCGTTTCCAATTTCAACTATTTCTATCACAGAGAGACGGAGGGCGAGGAGCAGGCTCAGTACCTCCACGTGGGCAGCTGTCAGCCGCTGGCGGAAACAGACGAGCTGAGGAAGACGCGTTCATCTTCGTCACTGAGCAAGAGCGAGTATATGGTGATAGAAGAGCACACTGCTTTCAAACAGCAGCCTAACTTTCCCACCACCCCGCAAAACAACTCTCAAAATTGTGTGAATATAAACAAAAAGATTTTCACCGACGTGTAGCCAAATTTTAAGAGTCGTGGCCCCACGGAACACGGGAGGAGGCGGTGCGTCAACGCGCAGCTGGATCTGTCGTGGCGCACCAGTGCGTGGAAGCACCGGTAGATCAAATGAGAGTAAAAAAAAAAGAAAAGGAAAGAAAAGAAAAGAAAAGAAAAGAAAAGAAAAGAAAAGAAAAACATCCCAAAAAAACATACGAATCCAGAGAGAGGAGAACAAAAGAGCGAACCCTGTCTGTTCAGAGACGCTTCTTTGTGCTCCGTTCAAAGAAATCAGGATTTCTCAAGTCACCGATCTGAATCCATATTTTTGTAAGGTTCCACCTGCGCCTGGAAAGAAAGAGCTCCTTGAAGTATCAGGCCTAATATTCTTCTCCGAGTGAAGGAATTGACCTGTTGTGCTTTGTGCAATAACCGACGACGTGTCATCACAACAGGTAGTAACCGAAGCTGTAGCCAAACTGTGCGAGAGCAGCGCAAACGTCTGCTCCGAAGGACACTCACTTTCTATTGACATCCGTTTTTGAGTCGTGATTCGTCAGTCATAGCCTGTGTATGATAATCAGAATCATTTAGATATGTGTCTGTGTTTCAACAACATGTGATGTCTGAAAAACACAGTTCTGCAAATATTATTCAATTTGATCGTTTCGTGCTATGCCTTCAATGTGCGTTAACGTCTGGTCCAAATGTTTCCTGTCTTTTTAAAAATAATCCCGTATAATTCCTTGATATGAACGGTTCTGGTTGGCTATTTTCATTTATAAACGGTACTATATAAACGTAGCCACCGACTGTTACAGTTTTATTCTCGCTTCTAGACACGTGAGTGTAAGAAAACACATTGCTTTCACACACACACACACACACACACACACACACACACACACACACACACACACACACACACACACACACACACACGCACGCACGCACGCACGCACGCACGCACGCACGCACGCAGCTATCAAGATGGAGCGTGCTTCGCTTTGAATGCCTCAAATATAGCCCGCTGTGATGCAGTCACCATGGTGACGGTCGTTTCCTCGGTAACCCCGGTCATCGTTGCCATGGCATCTTTGTTTCTGCAGTAACCCTCCCAGACAGAAGGCCTGGAAGCTGAGATTGTCATCTAAAGAGCTTTACTCAAGTCTGTACTGAAAATGTTTTGTGTGTGTGCGTAAAATATTATCCCAAACATGCCAAGCGCCGTGCCCACTAACTGTCACCTTAGCACAAAATTAAATTTTGGAGTAAGAAAGCGTGCTTCCAAGTTAACACCGTGAACTGCAAATGAACCCGAAGCAACTCTGAGAGAAAATTAGCCAGGAGATGTTGAACGAAACGGAACGCGAGAGGAATTCTGAATGTACCGGGAGCTCATTGTCTGCCTGGGGTGCGCTACCGCGGATGGTCTGCAGAGGTCGCTGCTGTCCCACTGATAAAACTGGTAAGTTCTGCGCTCTGCTATGATACCGACTCTTTGTGCATCATGTATTTACCTTCAGACACGAGAAAAATGTTGTTTTTGTTGTCGTTGGTGGTGGTTTTTCTTTCATTTTCTGTCTTTTTTTGCTCTTTACAATTTTTTAAAATTAGTCTTTCCAGTAGAGTATTATTTCCAGGATAATTTTACCTTCTTTGAATGAAATTCCCACTCACAGATGCAATTTGGAACAAGTAAGTGCAATGCTTGCATTGGTATCATAGTAAATATAACGTACATAAAAGACCCAAAGCTCTTTTTTAATTAATGCATTTCTTGCAGCCTCACGGTGTGTGTGTGTGTGTGTGTGTGTGTGTGTGTGTGTGTGTATGTGCGTGTGTGCAGTGCGTGTGCAGTGGGTAGATGTTACTGCAGTACGTCCAGGTTGTCCGTAACCTTCAGCTGACTTTGTTCGTGAAATAAATAGTGGCATCAATAACACCCACCCACCCAGCTCTTCTCAGGCCTGCCCCCTGGTGGCCACCCACGCGTACTCATAGAAAAAGGGATCCGTGCGTTGTGACCGCGTAATTTATTCATTGCTATGGAAGAGAAACACATTTCAAATATCTAAAATTGTTTTTTGATTTTGTTGACTTAATTATTTATTTATTTTACTATTGCACCCAGTGAGACCTACATTCTGCAAATAAACAGTAAATGATTATTTGCAATAGTTTTCTACCTGACCTTTTCCCTCAGTGTTTTTGTCTGCTACACCTGCAGATTTATGTTCAGTGCCCCCCCTCGCTGTGATTACTGTGATACTGTTACTGAGACATAGATGCATTATGATGGCCCCATGAGGGTTTTTTTTTTAAACATCAGGATGAAGAATCTGGCGAACAGCCTTGTTCTGAATCCATTCAGCGTGGGTGGGTGGGTGGGTGTAGTTGTACATTAATTGTATGTATTCCTCTCCAGCCATGGTTGAGTGATAATTAGGGCTGTCTCATTAGCTGGTTTACCCTAAAGCTAAAATGGAAGGTCCTATTGAATGACCTCTTCATCGATTATTTCTTTTTCTATTGACCTCTGACCTTGATTTTATGTTTTGTAAGGGAAATCCCTCATATGTCTTTGGTGAAATGCCCTGCTCATTGCTCAGGACACATAAAAGCTCTTGGGAGAGAAACACTGATCTATTGATCAGTAAGCAAGATATATTATGGTGGAGATGAGAGCTACTTGGTAGCGACATAGCGACTATAGATTGGCCAGTGTGGAAGCTTTTATTGTGGGCATGAGTAGGGTGGATTTTCTTATAGATACAAACATAAGCGACACACTTCTTTTCATTCTTACTGTCTCCACCTTTTCTAATGCACTTTTTCACATTTCATCTGATTTTGCCTTGTGCTGTCATCACAGGCTGTAAACACCCTTTTTATTTGTGTACCTCTTTCTTTCAGGCCACCACAGCAATGTCATTTAGTTGATGCTCTCGTAAGGGTAAATTGTTGTAAGTAGGCCATTGAACTAACATCTATTTCCCCCAATCAAAAAGCTTAATGGGAAATAAAACCTGTGTAGTACAGGACATAGTTTTTTATTCAAATGTTGCTGGCTTCTCTCCTCTCCCTCTGAACTGACAGTGTTTACAGTTTGATTTTTGCATGAGTGGTAATGAGACAGCAGGGAGAAGAAAAGCAGTCTTGCGTTGTTAATAAGACCACTGAGCTGTGTGATGGGCCTGGCTCAAACAATTTTGCTTTTACTCATCCTCATCTTCTTCTTTATTACTCTTTCAGGGTGAAAGTGCTCCAGTTTTGTTTTGTTTTTGCACAGACCTCCTGGAACCCCTGATGAACCCATTTGAACTGCATTCCATAGAGGTAAATAGAGTAAATATGATATGATTGAACTCAGTTAACGTACACTGATAATGTCTTATAAAGGCATTCTTGTTTTAAAGCTGTATGCAGTATCCATTAACCTAATGTAATCTTTCTTTCTTTTCAGCAGTGTAATGACTCTGGTCTTCCTGTTGGACCTGATGGGCCAAAGTTCTTGAAATGGATTTATTTCTCATCTCCTACCCTTCTCTCCTGACTCGTGTCATCAGACCTTGGTTTTCTCACAAGCGGTGCCCAGCAGGTCTCCGCCAGCATGGATTACACCCCCGCCCCCCCAGTCCAAAAGGCAACAAAATGCAATTTTAAAAGAACGGGAAGAAAAGCAGATATATAAAAAATTCAGGTACTGTTTTGTAGCTACCATTTAACAGCCGCTTCTGCTCTGAAGTCAACACATCATGAGTGGAACCCACACAACATGAAAACTGAATCAGTCGGTGACAGATTGCATTTGGACCGGTTCATTGGACTCCAGCATTTCTCCGCAAAAATGGACACATTCATAAAACACAGAACAATTTTGGAAAGTATATTTCCCGTCTGGACTTTATAAGGACATACATCTTCATTCTGTATTCATATTTCCATGTAATGATATTCATTACAGACATTAACTGATAATAAATCCGCTTGGAGTCCAAAGTGGCAAAGACTGAGATCAACTATGATTTGCTGATCTAAAACTGTGATATAAATCAAAGACTGTTAGCCATATGCCTTTTTTTTTAGCTTTGTGTGCTCTGTATTTGCAAATATGTGAAACACACAACATACAATGTTTATATATGTATGTATGGATGCTGGTTACAGCAATTTCCCTTGACCTGGAGAAGAATTAAAAGGCATACAATTACACACAAACACACACATGTATACACATGCCTGAGTTTGGCTCTCTGTGCACTGATGTTCAATAACAGTGGGACGGATTCCTGTTGGGGGGGCGGAGGCTGTGTATACCAGTATTTGTTCTGTGTTATTATATGATGTCTTAAACATGACCCACATAATGAGATAATGAGTTGTAATGTCATTATTTGAGAATGGCTACATACTGCTTTCTGCATTAATGTTCATTATTAGGTCTCAGAGAATATATTGGTTTGGTTCCCAGCTTTATTTACTGTGTGTGTGTATGTGTGTGTGTGTGTGTGTGTGTGTGTGTGTGTGCGTGCGTGCGTGCGTGCGTGTGTGTGTGGTGCATCAGACACACGTCAAACAGAATATATCCTCTATGGGTAGATGTTTTTCTGGACGGTTAATCCATTTCTGTCATTCACTCCAATATGCTCTATAATGAACTTAAATTTTTATTTTATTATTACGTTTTAATAGGAAAGGTGTGACAGAGCAAATTGATCCAATTTGACTGTAGGAATCTCAATCAATTTTACTGCTTTCACATAAAAAACATATCATTAGAACTCCGATTAAAAATAGTAACATATTTAATGATTTAATCATTCATTATTGTTCCATTTTTCTAAAATGCTGGTGATGGAAATTTTTCTTATGCAGTGTCTCACATGGTGACTACTTCAGAAGTAAATAACAGTGTTAAACTAACAGGGCTGCAGAGCTACGTACAGAAACACACACTGGTGAAGCTGAAGGATGCTTTGTTGTGCTGAACTGATCCACCACAGGATGGACAAGTCAGTCCTCTGTGAAAGTGTACTGGAATTAATTCAAATATAAAGACATTCTGTCTGGCAGATTTATAAACCATAAAATTAAAATCATCCTCAACTTGTATTTCCCAATTCAAGGGAAAAAAACATCAGGTTTCCATACATTTTAGTTCTGTATGACCTGCATGGGCCTCAAAGAGAAATTAGCTGTGAACTATAAGCCCGCTGGAAACGTTCTTATCATCACTCTGTGGAGGAGGTAAATATTAACATTCTACCAGAGGTTAGCAGCCACCACATTGTCAACCTTTGTATGATCGAGTGTGCTTTATTGCTTCTGCCGAGCCCACCGGCTCGCTAATAACTCCGCCATCTCCCTCGGCTATTGTGTGTCCACAAGTATCTAACCGGCTGTCTGTGAAGGTATATTGGTAATGTAGTGGTAGTTCAAGACTAAATGTTTATCATTACAACTCGATCGTGGACAAATCCTCCCTTAAGTGTTTTGTCTTTATGGCTCTTTGCAGACCGATTTTCTTTGTCCTTTGCCAGCTTTGCTGCTAATCGCATTCTGAAAGATGCAACTGAGGATCACAAAAATAGCAAATGCGTTCCGTTAATTTGCATTAGCAAAATTGCGCCTATGATGTCATCAAAACCAGACCTACATAGCAACAAGGGAGGGTTGTTAGAGGAAAGAAAGGCCTCGTAGGACGGATTTAGCCTGCGCTGAGGTGCTCCCCCACTTACGCAGTCTGTATTAACACCAACTGTTGCAGTGTTTATGTCAACATGGCTTCCAAGATGGATGGATGGTTTAGCAGCATGTTAGTTTGTATTCCTCTGTTTCCTTTGGGTTAAGCTGGAGGGGTTGCATAAGAATATGCATGTGTGTGCGTCTATATGTGTGTGTGTTTTTCTGGCAGTGAATCTGTGTATTGTCCCACAGACAGATGAGTTGTCTACAACAAGAGGACAAGAGGAATTAAAACATTTCTCAATCATAAGCTAACAGCACAGAACAAGGCTCGCCGCATTTAGACCTGGAGAACAGAAGGTCTTCAGATGAAATGTCACAGATGGTTAAAGCTTTTCCGATTGAACCTGAAATAATCCGCCTCACCTTTCTCTCCTCACTCTGCTTTGATTATTGAACAAAACTCATCGCTGCCTTCAAGAGGACAGTTAGAGATTATCCGACCAAACCTGCCCATTACGCTCACTACAGACCCGCGCTTAGACATCTGCTCATCAATCAACGGGAAAATCTGTGCCATTAGCTGCAAAAAAACGGCCAAGGGCAAGACTGAAAGGAGAATTTCAATTGGCTGGACTTTGGGAAGTGCTTTTTCAATTCATGCTTTCTTCGCTATAATCAATGAACCCTCCAAGTCCACCAACATTTGTAGAGCTGTAGAAACAGGACCGTGTGTTTCTTTCCTTTTAGCTGTGGTTTTTTTTGCCCTCCTGTTGGCGGTTGACCTTGAGTGTTTGCTGTTACAGGATTGGTTTCTTTTAAATGACTCGGGATGGGGGGGCTCTCCTGTTGTCGCGGTCACTGGTTGTTCCTCTTCACTGCCCTCATCCCATTTCCTGGCCTTTGTTTGCAGAATGCCAATGACACAAATCCATTGCCCCTGATTTGCGCGCAGTGAAACCACTTGAGCTCATTGACAGTTATCTTTGTGAATTAACATCTCTCTGAATGTACCAGACTTTATGATCCAGCAGCCTTTCTACGGTAAAGCTAATGTATGTCCGTGTCAAGTGCAAATGGTTGCATGGAAATCTTTCCTCCAATATAGTCCAGTCTGACTAATTTTCACCCCTCAGGTGCCTGGAATTAATAAAACTCTCAGCACATCATTGGTGAAGGAGGAGTTGCATCACGCCTTCATCTCAGAGGACTCACATTTTCTTCCTTCTGCTGCAGTCATCAATCAGTTCATAATTTTTTTGCTTCACTCAGGTTGCCTCTGATGCCAGTTGCACAGCTGTTATAAATAGACTCTGAAAGTTTTAGTAGCCGACTGGAATTCAAATCAGGAACTCTCTCCCGGAGAGATGGAAGACCCTCATCCATCAAAGGATGACAGTGGACATGATGATGTCACACACACACACACACACCGGATGACGCACTTCATTGCAGTTTTCTCTGAAGCTCAAGTTCAAAAGTCGTCTCAGTCACCAAATTCCACTGTGGATGTCCCAATAGGTACTGGCCCCAGACCAAAGGGGAAAGAAGGTTAATAAGAACCATAAACTCCACAACACTTCATGTAAATCCCAAGTCAATTCACACACGTCAGTGCAAATCATCTCAAAATCATGATAAAACCTCACAAAACAATTTCTACTAGATACAGAGCACCATCTACTGATATAAAAGTGTATCACCTTGATGTTAAAACTGTAAATTATTAATCTTCTTGTGTGTCTGAATAAAAATTTAACATATAAAATTCACAAACTATAACAACCCATATGAAGATTAATGTCAATAACAGCTAGCCTCCTGATGGTGTTACAGCATCTTTAGGAAGATGGAATCACTAAATCACTCTAAGCCCCTAATAAATTATTCTTTTATTCGATTTGTGGACAAAAGTTGTGAACACAACAATAACAGATTATCATGTGTTAAAGGGATTTGATGAACATTTCCTCAGTTACTCGCCCAGCAGTGAAGCATTTATCATTCATTCGGATAAGTACCTCTGCTCAGTCTAACGTTTATTCTTTATTTAGCTGTATTATTGGTCTCTATAAACTTCTTAGGGACTTTTCAGGCTCTTTAAGGTACAAACGTTCCACTATGCTCACCAGCTAGTCATTATCTGAGTCAGTGTTCTGTTTGGTGCTGAGCTGGGAGAGAACACTGGGTTTTAAGAGTTTGTTGCTAAAAACAGCTGCACGCCGAGCTGAGAACAACATTATGAAAGAGGTGAACTGAAATCACTGAATTGCGAAGCAGACAGCTCAACAATAAGGTCTTCTTCACGATAAAGTCAGCGGGGACAACAGATTATTCTCTGTAGGTTTAACATTATCACCGTGTGCGTCGTGTTTGATATAAAATTATATCTGTCATAGGTGTTTTAAAAAGTTCTTAAAAATTAAAGACAGCAGATTAACACAGCAAAATTAAAACTCCTAAAACATCCAATACAGCTGCATTGATTTTGACAGATATCTCTACATTAGAGACTGGTTGCTGAGGAGGATGACGCTGTTGCTAATGCCTCTGTGAAAATCCTATTATTTCTGGATGCTGATTGGCTGGTCATTTCCAGCTGTCATCTATAGGCACAGAGACAGAGTGGGACTACCTATCTGGACACATGTATTATAGACAAACAGACTAAGTCAGACACACACTGTGAGATTCTGATGTTAAAAAATAAATAAATGCATTTAAAAAAAAAAAAATTAAGATACTGTTAGGAAAAAATTGCTGTCTGTTATTTTACTCTTTAGCGTCAAAACAAACAGGCAGACATTGGAGAGGTTGAGAGAATAAAATAGAGAATGAGAGAGCGAGAGAGAGAGAGAGAGCACTCTACTGGATGACTCATCACTGTCATTGTGACCTTATATCCTTTGCATTCCTATCGTTAAAACCCTGCCCTTCATTTTCATTTTCTACACACCTCTAACTGCATTTCCCGCTGACTGCATTAGTCTCCCCCATCTATTAATCTTTCTACTCTCCCATTTGCAAAGGGGAGATTTCCTTCTTGTCACCGCACATTCAGTCGATGTTTTCCTCTCTGCTGTATGAGGGAGATTTCTACAACGCTGCCAATCATCATTGTAAGGATAAATCTGCCAATAATAGACATACTCAGAAGTGCATACCGAGTCATGCTGTTTGGATATCACACTCCGAAAGGTTCCTGTCTGCGCTAAACCACAGATCCAGAGTTAGGTAATTGATCTGTCCTTGTTTTTTTGAAAGGCTGAAAATGCCAGAAAGTGAAACCACATCCAGAATCAATAGGATAGTACTCTACTCTGAAGTTAAGGCCGTAGCTCGTCGTATAAGTGGGGGTCATCGTCGTGCTTTGCTCTCGACATGTAGAAGGAGAACGTCCAAGGTCAATTTTCAAATATAGAGAGAGCCCATAGGCAGACACGCAGTGAAAGAGAGAGAGAGAGAAAAGGAGGAAAAAAAGAAAGATGGATGGTCTAAATGAAAAAGCTAAAATGATAATTATGTTCTTGGCTGGTTGTCAAGGAGGAGGATACCTATTGTGGGATGCTATTTTCAGGCCTGACATGATTAATTAGGAATAGAAGGTGGATTTCCAAGCATGTAAAGTGATTGTTTTTTTTGTTTTTTTAGGAATATAAATGTAACAAAAGACAAAACAGACAAGTTGTATGACAAATACATCAGACAAGCTCACTACAGTTAAATACCCTGAACCACATATGTGTGCATTTATGTTTCTGAATTTAGTTCCGTTTCCTAATTTTCCATAAAGTTCTTTGTCTTGTAGCTATAAAGAAGGAGTTTGTGTGAGTTTGTTCTGATCTTTTGTGTACGTACATGCGTCTAAAGCAACTTATTCCATTTTTGTATGCATGTGTGTGTGTTGTGGAGTTTGTGAGTGATCACCTGCTGCAGCACTAGCAGAGGTCACCCAGGACGGAGCTCCTCCCATGCAGTCTACTGTCGTACGTTAGATCAACACCCTCTCCTCTCCTTCACTCTTGCTCCCTCTCCTCCTCCCTCTCTCACTTCCATATTTTCTGCTGCATAGAAAAGGGTGGAGATTTTAGATTTGCAGGTTTGCTGACTCACATTCTGATACACAAATACACTGATGACTTCACAATATGTCTCAACTAAACTACCAGTGGGAGTATATGAGATCAAATTAATTTAATGCGTTTTAATGGAGTCTGTCCTCAGGATGGATTTCTGCTGGCCCACTCTCTAGTATTGCCTGCCAGGTCGCCATAGTGACCCAGTCGGCTAAAAGAGTCACAAATGACAGTGTGGATAATATAAGTACAAAAATGTATTTTGTGAAGAAAGGCTCCATACGTGGCTACAGAAGTCGTGTGGGGACACCACTTTGAAGACATTTCTTAAGTTTCTCCGCGAGGTTCTATCTGGTCTGCTAAGCTGAACACAAAACAGAATCGATGGAGTCATTAAGAGACTTGGCTCAACCTCAAGGTGAGAGGGAACCCGAGGAGCTAAAATGGTTGGTAGAGGAAAAAAAAAATTGTTTTACACTGTGTACAGAAGGTGAGTTATAAAGAGTTATAAGGAGTAATTTATTATTATATAGTTAGTTACTGTCTTATTTATACCACCTAAAACCAGGGGGAATGGGTTAAACAAAAATCTTATAATCAGGGTCACAACACTGACCTATAACATGACCTATATTCTCTGTATGCTAAATTATTCAAAGTAGAATAAAAAAGACGTCCCCTTTCATCCTATTTAAACAATCTGGTGTCAAGTCAAGTTTATATTGTCCTTTTTATGAATAATTCAACAAATTATGGTGATGCACAAGTTCAGATGAGCAAAACTGGATGATTGATGACTGCAGTGAATGTAACGGTGCTACTGGATGTCGGTGGCTGGACTCTCTACATTTACATCTACAGAAGACAGGGATTATTGAGTTTGTGGCTATCAAATACTCTGTCTAAGAAAAATGTTGACAAGCCCTCCCCGAGGCCTTTAACCAGAGTGCTAAATTGGCCATGTGGAGTGACAAACTACTGCGGTCCCTGTGGTCCCACTGTGTCATTATAATCGATATGTTTGAAGTTGAACCTGTACATGGTCACCAGAGAATAGCAGAGTGAATAAAACACATGTGGTATCCCTCAAGGTTTCGCTGGGGAATTGCGGAGTCTCTTGTTCTGCCATGTGCAATTTGCACTCTCTCCCCGGAGACAAAGCTGGGGGTTTCACCTGGCCTAGTTTTAAGCAGAGGAGTAAAGAATGAATTGAACTGCATGGCTTTCATTCAGTGCAAGTGAACGTGTGCCTCCGTATGCTTGACAATTCTTAGTATTTACTGTATAGAACGCAGGTCTTTCATCATTCGTAGCAACTTTGTGTTGCACGCTCTGACTTTTCAACAGGTGACATACAGTAGGTATACCTATTACTTTATGCTTGTGCATGCAAATGAAACAAAATACAAAGACAGACATACAAGCAGATGAGTCCATGCTTTCATAGCACTCAAGTCATAATGTATCTGAAATGATAATATAACATGACAGCAAGTTACAAAGCAGGTAATTGTTTCTTGACCCGCAGCGGTCACAGACCTTCCCGATAATTGTATCTCATATAATCAATTCACTGCCTTCATTACAGGTCAGAAGAGGATTTCCCGGGCCGGCTATTTCTTGTTTTCTCGTCTTGTCTTCTATTTTTTCCCGATCAAAGTAGATTAGTACTACATAATTTGTGTGTGTGTGTGTGGGGGGGGGGGGCATGTAATTTGTCCATCACGAACAGGAACATTTTGAAAAGAAAAATCGCCTTGCTCATCATGTGGTGCGTTTGTAGATATTTACATATTGTTTTTATTCTCTGTTTTCTCTTGAGATTCACGTTTGTTTGAAAATTGTTTCCACCCTGTGGTGGGCGATGCTTTCCCTTTAATGTGGAGCAGCGAGGAGCAGGAGTGTCGGGGAAGAGGGGTGGCGGGGGGGGGGCGCGCAAAGGGATGGGGCGAGGCGCGCATTAAGCTCTTTTAGTATGCGCTGCGATGCCCTGCTGCAGCCCACGCGTCTCAACTATAGTGAATTATGGTGAAATATGAGAGACATGGGAAGAACAGTTTGTCGTGATGAGATGGCAGAGCTTCTGGACAGATTAGTTAAATAAGCGAAGAATGGATAAATATGAAGGAATGGACTGATGACGACCTCAAGGCATCTTTTTAAGAGGAGACAAACTGGATAAAAATAAATGCGTCTGAGCACCAAAAAGAATCAGGGTGAATTACTGCATGTGCCATTATCTGAAATGATGCTGTAAGTCTGGACAGATAATGCTATGCTGCTTTTGTTTTAGTGCATGGAGTCGAATGTGGCTGCCCATGACAGGGAGAAGGCTGCAAATGGCTTAAGCATGTCTTGCACCTGCCACTCCAAACTAACTCAGTCGCGCTTGCCAAAAAAAAAAAAAAAAACCCCCAAACAAACTACAACGTTGTGATGTAATATGTGAATATGTCAGTGCATGAACTTGGCTGCTTTTGTCTCACATTTATCTAGAAAGAAAGAAAAAAAAAATCACCATCAGATGTGCGTTATAGCACGGAACAGTCTGAGAACATAAGCCTCCATTTGTTACTATCGTGAATCACTGGTGGATTCATGTGGATATTCCTCCAATCAGAGGGAAAAAAAGATGGTGGTAATTTAGATGGAGGTGCATTTGAAAAGAAAACATTTTAACAAATCAACACCCCACCCCTTCCCCCAAATTAAAAATAAATAAATTTTAACGTCATATAAAAGTGTTTAGGGCTCATACAGGTGATTTTGCTGCAGATAGAAT
Source organism: Antennarius striatus (assembly GCF_040054535.1). Taxonomy (NCBI): domain Eukaryota; kingdom Metazoa; phylum Chordata; class Actinopteri; order Lophiiformes; family Antennariidae; genus Antennarius; species Antennarius striatus. The sequence goes on along the minus strand of NC_090777.1, from coordinate 26,746,440 downwards.
CTGTCACAGCATGTGTGCAAACGAGAAACACCAAAATCAACCCCCCCTTTCCTGAAGTGTCCGCAGAAAGCAGGCTGGTCGGGTGCCGTCGTCGTTGACGTTGCAGGCGGCGTATAGCGGAGACGCAACGCCGGTGCCAAACCTTCACCGAATTGAATTAACGATGTATCACTTTATTCTTACCACCATAATAATACCCCCCCACCCAGCAACTAGCTGCATCGCAACGTGCGTGTGCGGGTCATCGAGGCGAGGGAGGTAACCCCTGCATCCCTGCACCCTGCACCCCCCCCCACCCCACACACACACACACACCAAGCGCACTCCCACCGCTGCGCCGCTGCAGAGTCGGATCTGTGGGAGAAATATGGCCAAGCAGAGAGGATCTGGTTCTGAGTGCTGAATTTTGACCGGATCATCTGCAGGGCCCGTTACATAGTACCACAGGTATTGTAGCCTTTAAAATAAGATTAGATGATGATGCGTTTTAATCTGAAGCGTTGTTGTTACCCAAGATTATCCGGTTTTATACATGCACGTGATTAACTACGCGCGTAATCGTTGACTTTTATTAAGTTTTCCCAATTTTTTAAGAGGGAATATTGGTGGCATCACACATGAAGAGAGATGAAATTCATCTCTGAGACTGCATGGAGCACTCAGGGTATAATCAGATTTCTCGGTTGTAATAGCGCCCTGTGAGAGCTGATACAGTATTACTGACTAGCATATTGATCCTGGGATGTATGAGAGGGAACTCATAACTTAATAGTTATAGACGCAATGGAGCCTATTCCCTGAAATGGTTTTCACATTTTTAACAGCCCAGGTCCTCCCTGTTTGCATTTCTATGAATTACTGGAAAGAAAAATAAATAACCTAACTGTTGATCATTGAGGTTACTGAATGCACGATTGGCTTAATAAACATGTTATTACTAAAGTTTTAATTTGAACTTTTGTTCTGTCCTGTTTTCTCTCCTGTTCTGTTGCTTTTCACAGACAGGTCTGCCTTCACCCGAACACCACAAGATTGAGGCGTCAGTATCTTTATCGTGGTCCAAAGTGGCCCCACCCTGTCTGAATCCTGCACTTCTCACCTTCCTCCAGCATGACGGTTGCTACCAGCGACCCTGCGGATGAAGCTGCTGCACATCCGGGCCAGCCTCATGACCAATACGACCCAGAGCCGGACCACGAATGCTGCGAGAGGGTCGTCATCAACATCTCAGGTTTGCGATTTGAGACGCAACTCAAAACCCTCTCCCAGTTTCCAGAGACGCTATTGGGGGACCCAAAGAAAAGAATGAGATACTTTGACCCTCTCCGGAACGAGTACTTTTTTGACCGGAACCGACCCAGTTTTGATGCTATCCTGTACTATTACCAATCAGGAGGGAGGCTGCGCCGGCCTGTTAATGTGACCCTTGACATTTTTTCAGAGGAGATCCGGTTTTATGAATTGGGTGAGGAGGCTATGGAAATCTTCAGGGAGGATGAAGGTTTCATAAAGGAAGAGGAGCGTCCTCTGCCAGAAAACGAGTTTCAGAGACAGGTGTGGCTGCTGTTTGAATATCCAGAGAGCTCGGGTCCTGCTCGCATCATTGCCATCATCTCTGTCATGGTGATTCTCATCTCCATTGTCAGCTTCTGCCTAGAGACACTGCCAGTTTTCCGAAATGAAGAAGAGGAAAGGTACAACTATCCATTCCAGTCCATGTCTAACGTCACCTATATCTCCGACGGTACAACGTATTTTACAGATCCTTTCTTCATTGTGGAGACCCTCTGCATCATATGGTTCTCTTTCGAGTTCCTAGTTAGGTTCTTTGCGTGTCCAAGTAAAGCTGGATTTTTTGGCAACATCATGAACATCATTGATATTGTGGCCATCATCCCCTACTTCATCACCCTGGGAACGGAGCTAGCGGAGAGGCCAGAGGACAGCCAAGCAGGTCAGCAGGCCATGTCGTTGGCGATTCTCCGTGTCATCCGGCTGGTTAGGGTGTTTCGTATCTTCAAACTGTCACGCCACTCGAAGGGGCTGCAGATCTTGGGACAGACTTTGAAGGCCAGCATGCGTGAACTGGGCCTTCTCATCTTCTTCCTGTTTATTGGCGTCATCCTCTTCTCCAGCGCCGTCTATTTCGCCGAGGCAGATGAACCGCAATCCCAGTTCAGCAGCATTCCTGAGGCCTTTTGGTGGGCAGTGGTTTCCATGACCACCGTGGGCTATGGAGACATGGTCCCAACAACCATCGGGGGAAAGATTGTGGGGTCTCTCTGCGCGATTGCTGGCGTGTTGACGATTGCGCTGCCTGTGCCTGTCATTGTGTCAAACTTCAACTACTTCTACCACAGGGAGACCGAAGGCGAGGAACAGGCACAGTATCTGAACATCCCAAGTGTGCCTAAAGCGAGCTCAGCTGATGATCTAAAGAAGAGTGGCGCACGGAGCGGCAGCGGGTCCACTCTGAGTAAGTCCGACTATGTGGAGATTCAGGAGGCAGTAAACCACAGCACTGAGGACTTTAGACCAGAGGGGATGAAAACAGGAAACTGCACCCTGGCCAACACTAACTATGTGAACATCACTAAGATGCGTACAGACGTATAATGTGAGCTAAAGTAGATGGTTAACCTCAGCTGGGGTCTACAAGGAATGTACAACTGGGAGGATGAAGCTATGACGTCCCGTACTGATCGGCTTATGGCTCCCGGTTTAGGAGTCCAGAGCAGACAAGTCAGATTGAAAAAGGTTACTAGAGAGGACTCCAAGTTCTCAAGCATCCTCTGGCTCACGTATGAGAACTGTCTTATATAGGACTTTTGCATGGAGTTAGTCCTAGGTGACAATAGCTGTGCTATTCGCTAACAGTAGTCAAAATAGTAGCCTAACCAGTAATAATCAATATTAGTAGTATAAAGGGATCAATAGTTTCTACCTTCTTGCTCAAACTGCCTTCAGGAGAAGATGCACAGCAACAATAATTTAGGTCAGGTCAATATTTACTTTTAAACGTAAGCTAACATTTTAACTTGTGATTAAAAACACGCCATACGATCAGCACCCATGAGCAGCTTCAAAAAAAAAAAAAGCTGCTCCGACTGCCAAGTTCCTGACTCCAATGAAAAATTATCACCAAAATCACAGCTGTTATGTCAAGGGAAAGTTGAACTGAGCAATGCGGAGCAAGTGATACTAGTGTGCTTTTGGCCAAATGGTCATTTGTTGATTTCTCTGTTGGAGAAGAAGCCTGAGTGCGCTCACATTCCCACCAGGACCTCGTCTGACGGGGTCTACTACACAAGCTGGTGGCGTCTGTGGAGGATAACAGACAGATGACAGTATTGTGCTGTGGTTCTAGAGCACAATAATACACCGACTTCTTTTTCCTGCCATTTATTCTTGATGAAGTTCAAGTGAATTTGTAGTTTACTTTGGCCTTGACTGTGTTCTTTACTTTGGGCCAAACTCGGGAAGCAGTTGGATTGAGTCTCTCTAAACAAAGTGGATGTCTATTTAATCTTTTCATGTGTGTTTATTTGATTGTTGCATTTTTTTGTAATGACGTGATGTTCTTCTCACCCACATTTTTATGGTGAAAATACCAAATGTAAAAAGAAAGTGAATATTTTCTTTGTTGGGTTCCAAGTGAGTGCCTATTTCTCCATCTTCGTCACCTTTAAGTGTCTCTTTAGTGAGCAGCTGGGTCAGAAAGTCCAGTTCAACACCACTGTGCAGAAAAATGTGGCTATTTTTGACTTCATAGCATTCCATGTTTCCAAAAATAGAGAAAATAAGGTTAAGGAGAAAACTAGTCTCAGATTTTAGTTGTTTTATGTCAAGATTGAAATACAGCACAGATCAAATTTCATGGCAGCAAAAAAAAAAAGTACCAATTTAAGACGTGTATTATTCAGTCTTGTTGGTTAAGAGGAGAGAAAAAATGTCATCATTTTAAACTGTTGTAAGCGTGGTTATAATATCCATAAAACCCCATTAGCATTGCAGATGAAATTGATTGCTCTTAACTGATGAAAGTGATATATCATTTTAAATTGTCATGCTTTTCTTTCATATATAATTCCCTTCTTAAGCAATACGTCAAGACTATGAAAGCTTGTCTGCCTCTGGAGCGAGCACAACGAGACAAGAAAAATATATCATTTCATTGTGTCTTATTGTTTCTCTAGTTGAGATATCAGGTGACTGGCGACTGTCCTACCTTATTTTTTGGATACAAGTTGTATTCAATTAACTCAGTATAGTATTTATTGTCAAATTTTGGCACTTGTGCAGTTTTAAGCAATCATTTCAGTGGTGCATTCTGCTCTCGTATTGCAAAAATAAGTTACATGTCCATCAGAGTTATCAAACAGATGCTATTCCACTATTGTAGTGCTGCATGTCTGCTGAAGTACTCATCATAGCATGAATTAGTAAGACTAATCCAAAAATACTGAAGCAATGTATTCCTATATCTGCAGAGGCACTGGAGTTATGTGCAATATGTTTTGTGAAATTCAAATGTCCTTTATGACTGTATATATCATTGCTTGCATATGCATCTTCTTTTCATTACTGTGTGAAAATGAAATACATTTGGATTGTAATCAATGTGAACTATTTACCCCAGAGGGGTACACTGAAAACTGAAAATTAAAATTAAGATAGCTAAATAATCTCAAGGTAAAATGTAAACTCATGTTCCTCTTACTTAAGCTTTACGGTCTTTGCAGTCTGTTGCAGTGACAACTCTGTAAGAACAAAACAACAGCTCATATCTGCTACTGGTCAAGTAGATGCACAAAGATTCAAACAGGCAGTCACTCAGAATTTTAGCTCAGCCAAGTGTATCATAATATTCCAGGGAGGGTTTCTGAGTGCCCTTATCTTGGACATACAGGTCGATCATGTGTAATGTTGTCCATGCATGTATGTTAGTGCGAGATGGAATGAAAGAGAAAACGAGTGAGAGAAATAGAAAGCTTTCAGTGAGTGTAGTTTTTGTGAGACAATGCAACAGACATCGTTTGAGACACTGCTCTTTTGGAATCTATGTTTGTGGTTCTCTGCATATTGTATTCCACTCTAGCATTCTGTTTACTGCCTTTTGTATATACAGAAAATAGATGTAATATATTAAACAAAGACAACTGAAAGTACTGTCTTGCTTCTGAGATAAGCCGCGGTATCAGCCGGGGCCAGTTTCTGGGAAATATCGGACTGATAATCAAAGTAAGATAAAAAATAGCTCACGACCCTGTTTGCTTTGTATTCTGTTGGGGTTTTTTTTCTGTTGTGTACTTGTATTTTTCTACACTGCACTTGTGTACTGCAACACCTATGTGACTTTAAGCGTCGTCTGTACTGCCACCTTTTTCTGCTCTCGAGACCAAGCACACAACTGAACCGAGACTTTGTCATGATGGATCTGTCTTTGACAAACCGACAGGAAATATCAGGATGATCTCACATAAGGAACACACATCTTTTGCTGTGTTCCACAACAAAGGATAAGAGGACACCTGACGTACACACATGCTGGACAGTATAACACCCACTGCCTGTTTAGACACACACCTATATGGACACAACTCCTGTGGCTCTGTCTCAATTCATAGCCACAGTATGAATGGACATAAACCCACTGTGGTTGGTGAATGCACATAGCCATGTAGAAAATGTATGTACAATGTAAGAGTGCTTTCAATGATGTCTTAAAATGCCTAAAGCTTCTGCCATGTATAGATTCCTGTGTAGCATGGAATCAAAGTGTATGCTCGCTCAGTTAATCCAAGAAACTAAATTTGTGTAGTAGGTGAACCGTCTCTGATGTTCGACGCGCTGCAGGGAACAAGGATGGAAATTTGTTAAGAAATGAAAATGGAAATATAATTTCTATGAGAACTTAAACTTATTTGTGTCATGAGACACTGTATAATTGAACCGTTGTTTGTTTTTTTTCACTATGTTTTTCTAAATGAATGATGTTAGTGGCTCACTTTTGAGCCTCACACAGTGCAGGCCTTGGTCAAATAGATTCTGTATGTATGTCTCAATACATATTTACTCCAAGATAACCCCTTTCCAACTCTCCTTTTTTTTCTTCCACATAATTGTCATTCTTAAATGTGCTGGTTGAGATTATGTTTGACGGTATTTCGGTCGTGAAAGAACTCGACAATCTGTGAAAAGACTTTTTTTGTTCTACCTTGTAAAGAAAAAGACTGAAGCAAGAAGCAAATTGTCCACTGGTGCACATGAAAGAAATGTGGATCTGAATGTGTGCTGGGTTCTACAAAACAGACTAATAGAGAATACAAAGAGAGATACTATCACCATTCCAGAGAATTGTAAAATATAAAACTATAATAAACGATGATGGTCTTGGCAATAACATCAATATAACTTAATGATAACCTCAAGCTACTGTGGTGTCTTCATTATGCAATGAAAAGGGTTAATTTTCATGAAAATTAAGGCAAAAATCAATATTGCCACGTGTGATTGCTGCATTTTCATGGCAACCAAAATCATCTGTTTTCATCACTTGCTGTTTTTCACAACTAAAGCTAAGAAAAAAGTGCAGGTACATAAATGTTTCTTACAAGACTGAAGTTGTTGGAAGCACCAGGGAATAGTCACTCACGTCCATTACCAAAGGTATATTTGACTATTGACCCTCCTCTCCTTGTGCCAGACTTCTCTTCCCCTCCATAAGTGAAGCTGATGCTCTCTGTGGTCTACTGCAAAGCAAAGTGGTCTATTTATAAAAAATTAAAAAAAACAGCCAGAGAGAAAGTGAAGCAGGGAGAATGAAGAAGAGGAAGAAAGCAAGATGCTCTTGACTGCTGATCCAACTGCCAAGGACAAACATTTGCTTTATTGGTACCTTTTCATGATTTTAACTTTCTCCAGGAGAATGAAATGTTTGTCTCTCCTCTCTTTGTTTGTCTCCTCTCATCGCTGCTGCTTCAGTTTCTCATTACATTCCCTCACTATTGTTTGCACCTCTTCTCTTTCATTTCCCACCTGTTTTCTCTTGTTCATCTCTCTCCATCTCCACCTCTGCAGCAGCTCTAAGTACTAAACTATTACAGAGTGATTCTCCTGTCAAGACTACTAACTGAAGTATGGTGCTCTCTCGTCTAACCCTCTCTTTTGGCTGAGTTCTGTAAAGCAAGTCAACATTCCAGGTGACCTGAGGATAATTGTAGACTAATTGTTGGCTAAGCTACATGTCAGCTAACACACATTTCTGCTCCATCTCAATTAGAAAGGTCAATGAGGTTGCTCTTTATTCTTGCCCTGACATATTTATTTGTGTTGTAAACAACGTTCATAAAATTATCTAAAGTGACCAGAAGAAAAATACCTTTTGATCCAATGACAAAAATGCACACGTTGCACGCTGTATGAAGCAATATCGACCAATGACTGCCTCACTTGCTCTGAATATTGAGCCGCTGCACTATGAGCTGATTTGTAACCTAATACCCTCCCCAGTTAATGGCCTGTCAACCTGAACTTTCTTTATTACATACAATTTTCTTTAAGGGAACACACACACACACGTGTGTGTGTGCGTGTGTGTGTGTCTTTTTATTTGTATGACTGGAAAACCCCTATATTACCCCCCTCCATCCCACATATAGCAGGTTTCCATCCTCTTAAGTGCAATACCTCGTTCTTTCTTTAGGCTGTTAAAATGTCTCAAGGTGGTGTATACTGATCGATTTGCATTCGAAAAGTAATGTTATTGTTGGCTAAATACCATGTGTTTGTTCGTGTGTGTGTGTGTGTGTGTGTGTGTGTGTGTGTGTGTCTGTGTGTGTGTAGGAGGGGAACCCCTCCACATTACCCTCCTCCATCTCACATAAAGCTGGTTTCCAACCTCTAAGTTCTCCCTTTAGGCTGTTAAACTGTATATTGATTAATTGGTATTAGAAAAGTAATATTGTCAAAATACCATACACTGTATATGTGTGTGTGTGTGTGCGTGTGTGTGTGTGTGTGTGCGTGTGCACATTCACATGTACAGCCTCTTCAAGGGGAAGAGGACGAAGTGTGAGATAAAGAAACCCGTCACTGGGGAGCTTCAGCCTGTCAATGCCTTTAATGAGCTGAATTGATTTACGCTCGTGCCCTACATGCTGCAGACTGTATGTACCCCCCCCCACACCCACACCCAACATACTTTTATTTACAGCCAGCACAGTAATTCAAGAGATTGCATTATTGTGTCTGTAAAATGGATTTACAATCTGAACGAACTGCTCACTGTGAGCTGTGATTAACAACACAAAATTCTCAAATTAAATACTTTCTCAATACTTGCAAAATATCCTGTCCTGTCCTGTCCTGAGTCCTGTCCAAAACAATATATTTATATATATAGAATTTTTGCATTAACTCTTTTCTTTAATCTCAGTACAATTTAATTTCCTTTAGACCATTAAATAAATAAGGACACCATACAGTAATGCTAATGTGATGCAAAGGAAATAGATTATCATGTATATTTTTACCCATGTTATTTCTTTAGGTTCCATATGTCTGTTGTTCTCAGAGAAACAAAATGAAGCATGTGAAGAATGAAGAAGGCACAGAGTAAAACGTTGAGATGCGTCACAAATCAACACATCACAAACAATGACCTTTTGTGAAAAGACTCCCAACAACTATGTGATAAAATACTGTCATTTGGTCAAGAAATTTGTCTTCTGCTTCTTTCAAAAATGCTGCATAGCAAGAGGAAACCAGCAGACGTACATAAATATTCTTGAGATGACCTCTGCACGCAAAACTCCTTTAGACAGTTGAAGGAGGAAATAACACTAACAACTCAGCTGAAGGAGGGGGGGGGGGGCACAGAGCCTTACTGCTTTAATTGACTGAAGAGATGAAGCCAAGCCTTTTACAAACGGTCCAATTTCATTTTATTTGTAAGATATAAACTTAGATACACTTCAGGGATCATTTGTCAGGAGTGTGTAGCCTCTATTTGATTGGACAGATGATGGGAGATTTATTTTAAGACTGACTTTGCCCAGTGACACACAGATGAGTAAATCAAATGACACAAACAAAATCATTAAAAAAAAAAAGATTCCATTCTTGTCATCCTGTCTGCCCACTAATGCTGACGACCAGGCATACAAAAGTCTTGTGTGTAAACTCAACTCAGACCCTTCACTGGTCAACACAATGAATACTTTTGATTAAAAAAAAACAAAACTTCTATAAATAACATTTGGTAAATGCAATTACCAAACTATAACCCTTTAAAAATAAAAAAAATATTTATCTTACATGAAATATAACTTAATAATCTTTAAAAGGTTAAAGAAAATCCTGTAATGTCTTGAAAATAAGGAAATAATTTGTTAAGGGTGGGGTTATGACTCACATGCAGAACACCAGAGAAGAAGTTTGTATTCATAGTTTTAATTAAAAATAAAGAAAATCGAGGACAGCAAGGAACAGACCAACAAGCAAAAATCTGGGAAACACACAAAATCTCAAAAAGTCAGCAAAAACCTGAAGATTGAAAACAATCCCTCAGTGAACTGAGGTGTGGGTCGAGTTTAAGTAGGTGGAGCCTGATTACAGAATGGGAAGCAGGTGGCTGTAGAGACACAGGTGACCGGGATGAGTGGATTGAGTGGGAGCGAACCCAGGATACAGAAGGCAGGAGGGAAAACTGGAACTGGGACCATGACGTCATCACTGAAATAAAAAACAGAAAAAAAAGAAAGATAATAATTTATTCGTTTAGCAGTATCAGCTCTACTATTGTTTTCTGAATTACAAAAAGGTACACCAGCAGTTCTGTGGGAGACAGTCGGGCTGTCCAAAACCGTTAACATCCAGGATGTGAAAACTCCCATGTGCCAAAATGGCAGAGAGAGAACGTACGCTTTACTAAGTATAATAATAGTCACCGTAGTGATGAAACAGGCAAATGATACTGACTTCCTCTCTTTACCTCTACCCAGTCATTACTCACAGACATGATATGGGGGGGCTGGAAATATCCCATCCTCATCTATAATTCATAAACTCAAAACTGCTCTACAATCCCTCTTGGTCTTCTTATTCCTGTTCTGTATTAGAAATGGTAGTAGAAGCCTAGTGGATGAGAAACACACACACACACACACACACACACACACACACACACACACACACACACACACACACACACACACACACACACACATAGAGAGAGAGAAAGAGACATACACAAATCATCACTTTGTTTTGTTCGTAATACCTTTTAGTGTATTGATCAAGTGTGCATCAGAAGTGGACGACATAATGGGGTGGTGATTGGAGAGCATTAGCAGTCTGTGCTTTGCTTTAGTAAGTGTATCTCTAACTCAACTGTTCATTTGCTCTCCCTCCATCCGTGTGGTCCCCTATGTTCGAACATCCAACATTTGAATGCAACATTTTTCTCATACATAATTAGTATTATAGCATCCTGTAATGTGTTACAAACCTGTAAGAACATGTGGAAAGTGTGTCTGGACAGCTTTGAAGCAGGGAGGAGGAGGCTGCCACCAGATTTGGATGAACTCGTGAAGAAAGATAAAGACATTAGTGCCAGATTAAAGAAAAATATACTGAACAAAGAGGCTATTCTTGACAAAAAACAAACATCATTGATAAGAAAGCACCAGTGAAAATTAATTATACGATCTTGTCATTTTCTTTAACTCTCAATAGCTGCCATTACCCTTGTTCTGTTTGGCATATTTTTGTCATCTATTGGTAAAATAGACAATTGAGCGAAAGCTGGCTGTAACAGCTTTGATGGATAGGATCAACAAAAAGTGTGCATGAGAGAGAGATGGCATCAGGTCTTAGAAACTGAAGTGAAGTCCGACCTGCTAGCTCCGCAGCGCGTTCGTTAAGATGATCAGGGCATACAGATGACTCTTGAGACGATGGTTGGAAGTTCATGGTACTTACCGAGCTCCGGGTCGTTCTCCAATACTACAGAACAATGGTGAATGCGGTACGAGAAGGACAAATTCTTATCTCAAGACAGTGGTATCTATACTGTTAAAGACAGGCATGATGTCACATGACTCTTTTACAGGAATACAATTAAATTCAAAGGGACAGTCTGAGAAACAAATACAGTGAAACAGACAAATGGTGAATGCATGATAACCTCAGGGTCCATAAACTACATCTTGAAAGGCTGGGAAACTGAGGTTATTTAGCAAGTGTTGATTGTATCCTGTGAGCAGACCTCATTTACAGTTAAACAGAAGAACCAAGTGTGTGTGTGTGTGTGGGGGGGGGTAAATCCTGTGGAAGGATTTCACCAAATGTTCTTCTAACCCTAAAGGTTAGGAGGTCTTGGAATGTTATCAGTATTTCATATGCAATAAACCAGAACAACAACCCTGGAGAACAAAACTAAGGGTGAGAAGATGACCAAAGGATTTAAATGCTATTCCCATCTAAAGACCTGAACAATGAAATTAAAATTTCCTGCAAAACCTAGACTGGGCTTCCAAGAAGAAAACTGACATTTATAAATTAGAAAGTTGGAATTATCCAGACTCGTGTGGTGTGGAATGCTAATCACGAGATGTGTGTTGTGGAGTTCATTTGGTCTATGAATAGAATTCTCTGAAAAACATTTTAGATGCTATACTGACAACAAAGTGCAGTGCCATCAGAAACCTGCAGAGGGCAGCAAACTCACTGTTCAACTACTGGGACTCCACTCGTTTCACTCAAAGTCAATCAATGGAGTCAGACCCCACAGCCTCATTCCCAGTCTTAAACTGTTGGGGTCATCTCTGTGCCAGAGATATCCACATAAACGGCACGATGGGAGAGTATTATGACAGCAAGCAATGCAGGGAATCTGATTTTGTCAGGAGGAATTTATCTCTTTGACCTCTGGAGCCCTCATGAATGGCAGCATAGGTTCTCACGTATTTAAAATACACGAAGAGCCTCCGAGGCAGCTATGTAAGTAAAATGGCTTTACAGAATTTAGGGCTAGATCTAAGAATAGGTTTACAATCATAAATCAACACTTACAAGCTCATATGTACAATGGAAAATTTGCAAGTTGCACATATCTGACACTGACACAGATCTTGTGAAAGGAATTTAACTGAGGAGCAACGGACTGATTAAACTGCAATGTAGAATGTATTTTTGTGCAAAAAGGGAGTGGACACACGCACACACTGGTCCTCTAGAGATAAACTGCTTTGCTTATTGGAAAAACGGGGATATTCAAACGACAAATTGGCAAAATTAAACTTAATCGTGCCTTCGTTACGTCATCCTCACATCTGGTCCCAGAGAGAGACCGACCGGACCCCGTCCACCGTGTCTGCTGTTTGCGCTTCTGTCATGAGTGACAAGGCGCGTCTTGTGATCGGTGGATCACGATCACTCGGTCGAGAGCGTCAAACTTTGTCCAACAACGCCGGGAAGTTTTTTTTTTGTTTTTTTTTTTTTAGGATGGTGACGCTACTGAAGGTAAGCGGCTTTTATAAGCCCGTTGCTCGAAGGGCCACGGGTTCCTGTGCCATAGTTCACTGCGCGTTTCTCCAAACCCGTTGCTGCGCGTCGTTGCGCGTTACGCGACACGAGAAGCGTCCCGTGTGTCGCCTGAACGACAGAGAAATAAATCACTGCTCGCCTTACCTCCGTGAGAAGACTTGATCTCATTGTACGTTAGAGAAAATAAAGTTAGGATTCAGAAAAATAGGGGTAGACGTTGATAAAGATTTGTCTCCAGCTGGAATTACTTCCTATAAAAATATTTATTGTAACTCAAAATCAATTAACCGCAGTTAACTGGCTTCTGCTGGACTGTATTTTTTATTGAGCTTCTTTCAGTGTTTTTGAATTACAGTGTTTCACAAGAAATACATTTACAGTTGCTCACTTGTAAAGTCAGAACACGACACTGGTCTGGTTTATGGTATGGATCCTGTATTTAATGAAAAATGAATCATGCTACTGTCATGCAGCTCTGGATAAATGTAGCTAACCTTGACTTTGTAGGGGGGACTTTTTTTTTTTTTTAACCTTCCCATAAGCTCTATACTCTTTTCAGGCATTTTCACAATACTTTTTTTTCCTCATTGTCTTTTGAGTGTAAATTTACCTTCATATCTTACAGACATCATAGTGTCAACTTGAGTTTTCTCCTGTACATGACAGAAACTCTTATTTATAAATAGTTCAGAATAATTTGACCACAGTCAGACTTTTTAAACTATTTTCTTCACCTAACTCAGTTTTACTCAGTTATATAGACATTATATCCTCTTTGTCTGAAGATTGGGCTCTGTTAATGTAAATTGTAATTCCTTTATTGTGAATTAATGTGGCAGCTCTGTAACTCTCTCTCTCTTTCTTCCTCTTACCACCCACTTTCTGTATGTGTGTGTGTGTGTGTGTGTGTGTGTGTGTGTGTGTGTGTGCGTGCGTGCGTGCATGTGCGTGTGTGTGTGTGTGTGTGTGTGTGTGTGTGTGTGTGTGTGTGACAGAGAGAGAAAGAAAGAGGGGGGGGGGAGAGCAGATGGTCATATTTTGCTTGCGTGGATTTGTTGGAGAAAAGGCTCCTAAGGGCCACAGTCATTTTCCCGTAAATTTTGACAGACATGATCCTCACTGCAGAGGAGGATAGAGGAAGAGTGTATTTCTTTTTCTGCTTTTGAAGTAGAATCAGATTAAAATATTCAACTCCTTGGCTTTGTGATCAACTAAGCTTTTCACAATGTTGATAGTTAATTATACTTGTTACTAAACACGTGACCTTACTTTAGGTGTCATGACCTTTACAGGCTGATTACGTACAATGACAAAACTGCTTGAAGGCACTTGCAGACTTGCAGAGTATACTTCTATTCCACAAATGATTTCTCATAAAAGCAGCATCTGGAAAGATTTCTGCATATATGTCAGTAATGGAGGATGTCCAAAGCAAGAAGAGTTTTCTTAACTGTAACTCCAAAACACCAGCAGCATTCAACCTTTGTCCACAGGTCACCAGAGTGACCCTTGAACAGTTAAATGTGAAGCAGCTAATGACTTTTGTTCATTAGCTGGAGATGTTAACCCTCGAACCCAAGAGGCTTCTTCAGTTATAGCCGACTGTCAAGAAGCACATAGAGTTAACTCTCCTGAGGTCATTATGGGGGTTGCTAGGAAAGTTGTTAGCTGTTACCATGAACTTGGATCAACTCTGAGGGGTGCTAATGATTTGAATCGTGCTATTGTTGGCATAATAATTTTAGGACAGCTTCAAGGCTAAACCCAGTTGGATTGTTTAGTGCTGAAAGTACTCGGTGCATAGAAAAGTAATTAACAGCCATAGGGATTACAAATCTGCTGATTTGTGTAATTGAATAGATGATAGTCAGCTTGTGTCATGATCTTTTTCTTGTCAGGATTAGGCAAACCATGTTCTTTTCAGATCCTCATCAGCAGAAGTGTTCGATTGACATTCCAAGGGGTCCAGTCAATCATTAACCATCATCCCTGTCAGATACCTGCAGACTCAAGAAATTAGTTAGTTTAGTTTGTTACATTTTTATGAACCCAAACAATTTTTCAGTCCACTATGCTGGGCGTCATTGCTATTATCAGTGGAGTGATGAAGTGCTAAAGCTGTGAAAGGTGTGTTCTGAAAAGCAGAAAGTAGCAGTACTGTGCAATCGAAGTGACACAACAGCTATACATTATTTATGATTTGCCCATCTATGAAGGGACTTTAAAGTTTTCTATCACGGAGTTCTCACTCAAGACTCTTTGTTGTGCTGTTGAATGTTCATTTAATTCAGCACGATCGCCTTCGTGATGGCATTTCATATTTTCCGTGTTCTCTTGCAGTCTGCGTTTGGACCGCTACTGGTTGACCCCTGCCTCTACAGGAAGTCTTTGCTTAATCGGATAGTGAATTTAACTATACTTGTGCTTATGCTGCTTTGTGTGTATGTGTGTTCTTGTCAAAAAGCCAAGGGAGGATTGTGGTCCCAGCTGCTGTGTGCTGAGACTTGGTCTAGAGCCTGCAGACACCAATGTCAGTATCAGAAGATTAATTCTTACGAATGCCTCTTGGAAGCTGCACATAGGCCTATAGAACCATGGATTTTTACGTTTGATATATTTCAGAAAATCTAAGATTGGCTGTGAATAATAATAAAAATGCAGTTTGTCAGAAAAATTTATTGATTGATTGATCGATTGATTGATTGAGATGTGATACCAGGTATTAGTCCACTTGTATCTTCACCAGTTTTTCCCTAACTGTGCTGCGTCCCCTGTCAAGGTGCAGCGGGTCGGATGCAGGCAGTCGAGGATGCCAACTTTTGGTCTGTAGGCAAACTGTAACGGGTCCCGGGGATGCTGCGATGTGAGCGCTGCCAGAAACCAAGGGTTCACCAGGCCTTCACAAGCAGGAGGGTTTTATGACTTACTTTTTTAAGTTTAGAGAAGTTTGTTATCATACATGACAAAAGAAAGAATTACTTCCTCGTATTTAAAAAAAAAAGAGAGATCAGATTTCAAAATTATGAAATTATTTAGATTTTGAAATGAGTAACAATAATAATTATTATTGCAGCTCTAATGTTTCCTCTCAAAACAAGAGTTTGATGCTTTTCCCATGTTAACCAAGTGATTTTAAGTTTGTGAAGAACAACTTGAAAAACATTTCAACTTCCTGTCGAGGAGTTTTTTTTAAGAATGGGACAATAGTGCCACACTGTTTGTCCAGTCTCCACATTGTCATACTTCAAAAACATAACTCAAGCTGTATTAAATTTCCCTGTGTGTGTCTGTGTCTGTTTGAGTGGGTGTGTCCCTGTCTGTGTTTATGTGCATGTATCTGTAACGGCTCGCTCGTATCTATGTTGATCTGACAGAAGAGATCCTTTGGCTTATAGCACTGAGCTGCCCAGCCTGTATTAATCTGCTTAATAGGGCGAAAACTCACATCCAAAAATACCAGCTCTAACAAACACACAGCCCTCACATGGCCAGAGATCCCACACTACATCACAAGAGCATAACAGTATTCAAGGTCAATCAAACTCTCCTGTAAACTAAAGTGAGAATGGTCTTATCATTCTTCACATACTATGAAAACATGTTGGTGACATCTGGGAGTCCACAGGACAGATACAGCATCTACTGTATACTTAATTGCAGATATTTGACTCGTGACACAATTATTCTAAATCGTAACTGTTATTCATAAGTTCAGTAGTCTGAGTTGCATTACTGAGGACAAATACACAAAAACACAAATACAAATACACAAACAAGACAGAAGAACAAAAATGAACAAAACCAAGAAAAAAGTTCTAGCCCATGTAAGAGTTAAACATATTGGAGACAACTCCTGTAATAGGAAGTAGTTTTCTACTTAACCAATACTTAATTAACTCAGATGGAAAACATAAAATGTGTTTTTTGTGTGCATAGTTGTGTATTTGCACATATCTTTCCATTTAAATGTGAAAATTGATGAGCCCTCATACCTTACTAAAATACATGTAAGTCTCACTTTACCATTTCTTTAATAACTAGTTCAATTGGTTTCATATCGAGACACTGCAAATGACAGTGATAATGGTGTTACAGTGATATATCATGTAGTTATCCAATTTTTAATCAGAACAGAATATATAATTAAGAAGCTTTTTTTTCTCAACAATGTTTATATCCTTATTGTACATTTTGGATATATTATATGTAAGCATTTACTGCTGACCGGCATGGAGGAGCGGATTGGCTTGTGGATGGACTAAATCTGCCTGAACATCTGCCCATGTTTACACACATGTGCTTAAGTCAAAGGTTAGCTTAAAATGTACAGTATCTCAGCAAAGCATGTAATACCACAATTCTGATGCACTTTTCCATATTGTCCAACACAGTTTTTTTCGTAATCAAATGTATGCAGTCTGTATTTATGTGTATTAACATGCAAGACATATGTCATGACTGTCTCCCACTGTGACACCCCATGTATTAATAGCATTGCAGGAATAATCTGAGCCCCAGGGACTTGCCTGGGCCCCATATGACAGGAGTCAAAGTCACACTGCCTGCTTTGAAACATTTTGCCCTCACTACCTCGAGAACAACTGCTCAGTTCTTTTTCCCTGCGTACTCTTTTACATATATGCATACATCACAGTTCAAATTTATGGAATTGTAATACATATGATATGACATGATGTTTGCAGTCATCTCTGTTCATTATTAAATGAATTTGCATCCCCAAGATTAAGATCAAGTTCATCTATCTGCTGTCTGGTTTATTAAAACATTGTCCAAGATTTCATGTGTGTACCCTGTGGACTTTTGTGGCACCAAAGTAGATTTGGCGACAAAGTGGATTTTGAAGAGAAAAACCACATTTATTATAACATTTGTCCATCTTTCAGAGCTGGCCAACCAGGTGTCTGACACAAACAGAAACATTTCATTGACCAATCAGAGTTTTGGTGTGGATTCTTGCTTGTCCACTGGATAAGCACATGTATAAGAATATGAGGTCAAATGTTAGCATTGATATTGCCATTTATTTACCGCCACATGTTCCAAAACTGAAAAAAAGAAACAAAAAAGAAACAATTTACAAGTTGACAGTGTTATTTCAATAGAAGTGTAGCACTTAATTTCTAAAATTATCAATTCAACTTTGTGTTAGAGAAAAATTTGACCTGTCTCATTACGATTTTATTGAAAATGTAAATCCTTCCAGAATTCACAAGACACAAGTCAAATTGAAGGCTGTCAATCCTAAGAGATTCAATCAATCTTGCAAGTGTGCAAATATTTTTTATTAGAAATAGCACAAATCATTTTCGAGGCGATGACAAGTAGTCATAGTAGTAGTCATTCACACATGCTTTAGGAATTGTGAGAGTAACAAGGAAGCTCCACTGCATGCATGTGTCTATAAATACGTTTTACGATGTGAGGACAAGGAGGAATGGTTGTCACTCTGTGGAATTCAATGTAAGATAATCTCAGACATGGAAAAAAAAACTAACTTTGGGGCCACTTAAAAGATTCCATTCCCATTTTTTTTTGTGCTCCTGTAATGGAACACATTACACCGCATATCATTAAAAATGCATGTTTTTCAAGTTGATCACTTGAGAGAAGGCTGGAGCATAGTTCAAGAATGCCGATCAGTTGAAAGTGAAGTTGGAAACAGCGTGACAGTGAAACAGTGACGGAAGAAGGGACCTGTGCCCATCTGACTCTGTCATCATTGGTTCTGTCCTGCCAGGCTGAACATGTTAATGGTTGTTAAACATCACTTATTAATGTGGATACTGTGATACTCAGATATGGATACAGCCTGTGTGTAAGCGTGGCTAGATCTGAGGATCTAATCGCGCTGTTCCAGTCTAGAGGACCTTGAGTACATCACACATCACACCACTTGATTGATTGTTCACAGTATAAAAAACACACACACACACACACACACACACACACACGCACATACACATGCACGCACGCACACACACACACACACGCACACCTTTGTATCAATTACACATTCACATTTCTTTTATGTTTTATTGAAACATAGTGGAATAGTCCTCTCAAAAATTTGATCATCGAAGTTTGTAAGTAGGTCTTCTGTAAATCCAGATAGATTAGTAGATACATGATTTGGATGAGGATTTAATTAAATTAATCAAGACTGCTGGGCTTTTCCAGAGTTGTCTTCTACTGTTATTTCCCTACTACCTTTCTGTCTTGCTTTTCTGTAGCACACACTTGCGTACTGTGGCCTTTGTCCCAGCTCTGGTTTCTACTCGAGCGTAAGGTTACCCTGTCGTCTGTGATAGATTAAGTCATTCTGGTGCCAATTGAGGAGAGAGGTAGCAGAAAGCTGCAGCACTCACAGACCTTGTGGAGGAAGCCCCTTTCCCCCGTTCTCCTTAATTTACTACATGATATTACACACACATGGTCTAAAGGTCTCCTTCTAAGGCAGGTAAGATGTGTCTTGGGTTTTTTTCTTTTTTTTTTATTCTGGCAATGAGCATATGAGCAATTTATACTGAATGTCCAGTCATATTTTCCAGAGCAGGTTTTGTCCTGCAGTTTTTGAACATCTATTCTTCAACCTAAGTCTAAATTTTACATGTCTTGAAACAAATTTTCCTTCTTCTTAATTGAAACATATATAATTTTGAATGGATCTTGCAACCAAATATACGTAAAATAAATAGTTGAGTCACTTTGATAAACTTTTGGTACTTTTTTTATCTTCTGGAAATTCTAGCCAATCATCCATCCATCCGTCCATTACTTTTATTGATTGACATTGAAGAATTGGCAGGTCTTTATGTTGCATAAAACAAAGTTAAATATTAATTCTGAGTTATTGGAAACCATTAGGAGCTAAATCGAGTAGCAATGTCATGGCTAATTTCCAGTTATTGGCAAACTGTCTTGCCAGTGTCAGCTGGTCTGCAGACAGTTTTTTTGCGTCATAAGAAGATCGTGGTTGCTCAAAAGTCCTTCTGGTCATGTAATGTGAGACAAGAGCAGAGTTTCATTTAGTTTATAAATTTAGTATGGCTTTCATAAAGTTCCTCTGCTTGCAGCTTCTTCTCATTGACATCCTGACTGTTTTTGAAGCACATTTTACCACTCACCGTTACCTGTGTTCTCTGGTTTTCTTATTATAGCTGACCAACAGCTCTCAGTCTCATTCTCTCTTATTTCCTTTTCCTTTTCTTTGGATTGTGTCCTCATACCACCTCTTCCTTCTGCCCACACCCATCTCTCCAACAACAATTTCCATGTAACTCAACCTATCTCTGAGCAGAATTGCTTGCTTTGGTTTTCGTAAGTGACTCATTTTTGGACTCTTGAATTAAACATCTGTAACCATGACGCAGCGGGCCTCGCTGTTGCCTCACAGCAAGACGGTTCTTGGTTTGATTCCATCTTGGGCCTTTCTGTGGGTTCGCTATGTTCTCGTCATGCCGCATGAGTGTAGGTAACAGTCTCTGATCTTCAAGAAAATGATTGAAGGAGTGATGGAACACGCATACACACACATTAACATTCAGACAAATGCTGTCAGGCAAGTGTTTGCATACCGCACAGAGCTGTGTTAAATGTATGGTGTTGAAATATCACACATGTTCATGCGAAATCACTGAGAAGGCAAGCAAGTTTTTAAAGACAAATAGGTGGCACACTATAATTCAAATGTGGGTCTTGGTGTCTGGGTGAGGCTAGGCCAATGCTCTCACTGTACAGACAGTTAATTATGCAGTAATGTATGCACAGCCCCTGTTACCCTGCACTTTCCTCTCATTATACAAGCACTGCACCTATTTAGCGTGTGCTTTGATTCCCTTTCCTCTAAGCAGCAAGAAAAAGAAATAGTCTGTGTGCACATGAATGCCAGTGTTAAAATAAGATATGTTTTATATGTACAGCAGTTCTGTAGCTGGATATTCTGATTTAATTTGACTGGAAAAAAATATGTGAATACCTCTCCATCCACTTTCATCCATCATTTCTGTATTTCCATCTTCCATCCATTTGTCTCTCGCTGTTGGTTTCCAGAGAGATGGATATCTAAGAAACACGTGATAAAATGAAGATTTTGTCTGAAGTCAATCCTCTGTCACCTGAGGACAACTAACACAAAATAACCATGTAATCAGACTGACTGAGAAACTCTCTTTCTCTCTCTCTCTCTCTCTCTCTCTCTCTCTGTCTCTCTCTTTCTCTCCATCTCCAGGTGTTGGCGGGAATAAAGAAAAGAGATTTTTAATTCGACCAGCCACTGTAAGTGCTGTGGAAAACCAAATGTGGCGGTTCTTCTGAGGGTTCTTCTACATCGAAATTTTTCACCTGCGTGGGCGTGTAGTTGTCTTATCCTGGGGTGCCAAAGCTTTGTCCTGGCTGAACTGCAGCCATGGATGTGGCTCTGGTAGACTTTGAGAGCCTGGATGACCTCAATGGCAGCCAGGAGAATGAGGCGGATGAGACCACAGCTCTTAGGGTGGATATGCCCTCAGAGCACAGCAACACAGGCAACAGCCACCTTCTTCAGGGTAATGAGCCATCCTCCACACATTCTCATCATGTACCCTCTGGCATGTGGGAACCCACCCCCCATCCCCAGAGACTAGGAGTACCTCAGTCACCACATATGCCAACTCCAAGCAGGCAGGGGCGCAAAAGTTGCACCAGTATGATCTCCAACTGGAAAATGCTGCTAAACTGTGAAAGCACTAAAGAAAGTGAAACAATTTTTGACCGTCTTGCTAAGGAGTGCTGCGAGGATCTATTTGTAGATAAGCGAGGGCTTGATGACGGATATCAGAAAGTCATCATCAACATCGCTGGTCTTCGTTTTGAGACACTGCTAAAAACTTTGGACCAGTTTCCTGACACACTTCTAGGAGATCCTTCAAAAAGGATGGATTATTTTGATCCAATGAGGAATGAATACTTTTTTGACCGGAACCGACCCAGTTTTGATGGAATCTTGTATTACTATCAGTCAGGGGGAAAGATCAGACGTCCTGCTAATGTTCCGTTGGATGTGTTTGCTGATGAAATTGTGTTCTATGAGCTTGGAAATGAAGCTATGGAGCAGTTCAGAGAAGATGAAGGATTCATAAAGGACACTGAGATCCCTTTACCTGATAAGGATGTGTACAAGCAGTTCTGGCTACTGTTCGAGTATCCAGAGAGCTCCAATGCAGCTCGAGGTGTGGCGCTGGTGTCTGTTTTTGTTATTGTCATATCCATCATTATTTTTTGCATGGAAACATTGCCGGAATTCAGAGATGACCTGGACCCGGTGGTGCCCACAGGAGAAGAGCCTTTCAATAGATCGGGAATGTACATGTCTGCGACTTCATTTGGTGTACAGCCCACAACTTTCACAGATCCCTTCTTCATCATTGAAACTGCCTGCATTGTATGGTTCTCCTTTGAGCTGTGTGTGAGATTTCTGGTCTGTCCGAGCAAAAGAGATTTTTTTCACAACCTCATGAACATGATAGACATTATATCCATTATTCCATATTTTGTTACTGTAGTTACTGAACTAATTACAACACCAGAGGAGAACTCAGGACAGAACATGTCGTTAGCCATTCTACGCATCATCCGTCTCGTCAGGGTGTTTCGGATATTCAAACTCTCCCGTCACTCCAAGGGACTGCAGATCCTGGGACAAACTTTGAAGGCTAGCATGCGTGAGCTTGGCTTGCTCATTTTTTTCCTTTTCATTGGAGTCATCCTTTTTTCCAGTGCAATCTATTTTGCTGAAGTAGACGATCCTAACACACAGTTTGTCAGTATACCCGATGGCTTCTGGTGGGCTGTGGTTACCATGACCACTGTTGGATACGGGGACATGTGTCCCATTACAATGGGAGGTAAAGTAGTGGGCACCTTGTGTGCCATTGCAGGTGTATTGACAATTGCTTTGCCCGTACCCGTTATTGTGTCCAATTTCAACTACTTCTATCACAGAGAAACAGAAGCAGAGGACAAGTGGCCCTTGGCAGATATTGCTGGGAAAATCAAAAATGGTGAACCAGATACTAAAACAGGTAGCAAGACCTCACTCAATAAAGCCAATGGTACCTGGCAGAGTGACAAACAGAGATAACTAGTGGAGGATATGATTTAATAGGACAGACATTTCCTAGAAGTAAAAAAAAAAAAAGTGATATAAAAAAAGAGAACAAAAATGAACTGGTGTGATTTCCCTCAAGAAATTGTGTAATGAGATCAATAATTACACATTTGTACTTCATGAACAATATGTGTGCAAATAAACACCTGGAGTTTTCTCTAATATGAAAATAAAATTCAAAAAACAGCATTAATTTATTAGATGTTATAATGATTGTGGTCAGGACAATATATAAACGTGTTTCAGTGGATGCAGGACACTGTTTTTAATCTACAGCTAGAACATAATGATTAGGCACATGCTCAAAAAAGCACAGACAGATTTAAACCACCTAAAATAAAAGACACATTATTGTACACATCACAGCTTAAAATGTTTGGGTATATCAGTGGAATTTGGTGCAGAACTACTTCTTACTCTAACTCAGTTTATGTTTTTCTGATTTACTGGTGAAGAAAATGTGAGCAGCCAGTCATGTTAGTGTATGTCTGACTACATGTTTTACATCGTGTGTTTTACATCCACATTATGGGAACCTACCTTCCTTTTTGAGGACATAACGCTGGTCCCCATAATAAAAAATCTTTTTTTTTTTTGGAGTGAATGTTTGGTTTAAGATAAATTTAAGGTGCTGCACATGAGTAAAAAGGGATATTAAAAAAACAGAAAAAATAGAAAAATCAAAGACAAAAAATAATTGTCCTGTAAGTGTTGTGGATGAGTAGCTTATATGCGATTTGTAGGATATAGCCTATCTGTAATAATTGATTTAGAAATATATCATGATTCTGAATAACTTTCAGATTCATGTGTTCTCTTTGATAAGTAGTGTGAGTAAGAATCTCCACTATTGCTAACTTTACTGTCTTTACACAATGTATTATAACAGGGTGCCTTATATTATGTAATGTGTTACATTTGCCATACATAATCTTAGATCAATATCTGTGTTTATCATCTTTTCAGTATTTTGAATGAATGTTTTGGCATTCGTCCCAGAATATGACGTAGAGAGTGGATACCAACATTTTTCATCATTAATGAAAATCTCACAAATCAGTGGCACCATGATTAAAGAAATTAAGGACAAATATAATTGCTATGCAAAGGAAACTACAAGGACAAAGGACATTATAGGCCAATGATCCATCTTATTTAAAAAGAATGATCGTAAATAATGAATCAATGTACTATTCCTGAAGTACATTTCATGAATACCTCTCCCAACATTTTAACATGTTTTTATGTAATAACAGAACAGGGTTAAGTGACTGGTATTAATCAGGATCTTAGAATAGTACCTTACAGTATCTTTGTACAGCTGCAGACTTGTGTAATTGCTGAAACTCTGGTTGAGGATATGATCCATTATTATAAATATTTGTTTGTGTTTGACAATCACCTTCATTATGATTATGACTATAGACTAATGTAATTTTTAAGTTCCTCGTCTGCACTTGTTGGCATTGGATGCAAAATGTTTCGTACACCACTGAGATCAATATACTCTTTGTATACAATTTACTGCAACGTCTGCAATACATTTTTAAAATAAATTTTAAATAATACCTCCTCGTGCTTAATGTGTATTAATATAAACATGTTATGCGTCCATGTTATCCTTTTTTTGTGAAAGAATGATATGGAAATATAGTGTCAAGGGGTTCTACAGCTTCTTCCAACCTCCAAAAACATGCAACTTAGGAGACCTGGTCATTTGGTATTTGTTTGTCTTTCATGGATGGATGGATGGATGGATGGATGAAAGGATGCATGGATGAATGGATGGATGGATGGATGGACGGATGGATGGATGGATGATATGGATGTTTTCCTTTTCAATGAAGTTCCTTCTTACTTTCAGTAATTTAAATAATTAAATATGTTCTTTTTTTAAATATGTAAAATATCAATTTATGGAAAAAATGTGTTTGACAAATTTGTCAGAAGCTTGCTTGTGGTGTATTTTGCACATTCAATATTTTAGACTCCCTCGATCAAGGAGAATTTATTTTTATTCGACAGCTCAACCGAGATGTTTTCCATCTGCTGTTGTACAGATGCAGTTCCTCCAGGATAACTTGATGATAGGAACTCTGAATTATGAATGCTTGTATAACCCAGATTATTACTAGACAGCTAAAATGAAGGTTATTCAAGGACAAAGAGTGAAAACAGAGCTGCCAATGAAAAGAGAGAAAGGAGGGATGAATGACACTCCTGGGAGAACATGAGAGCAGAATTCATACATTACCTGGTCGCCGGTAATGGACTATCAGCCACATTAGATCGGTTACAAGTGAGTCAGAAATAGCTGACAGTTCAAATATACTCCTGGAGCCCTATAAATAGGCATGTATGTGCGCGCGCACACACACACACACACACGCGCGAAAAATTTGAAGAATATGGTAAAGAAGACTCATAACAAAAAAATCAATTCTGTCCTCTCCTGAAAGTACCATAGTGAAATTTAATGTTCTCTTGTGTTCTTTCCTGAGTGTATTTGATATAAAAATCTATAATCTCAATAGGAAAAACTGTGGTGTCACCAAAACCTCCCCAAACTCAAGTTTTAACATGTGTGGCTGACCCACTGGTAATGTCACCCCCACCGGTGCTCTTTGGTTATGACTAGCCAGTCGGTTTGCTGATGTGCTATATTTAAAACAATACTGTACATGTTAAAGTGAAAGATTTTAGATTCTCAGGTACTGCAAAAAGAAAGTAATGTCTTTTTTAAAATGTTCTAAATTTGCATGTGGCAAAAAAAAACAACAACGACCCAACAACACAAAACCTGCTTTATCAAATCAGCTTCACATATTAATTGATTTACATCCAGTCATCTGTTTCAGTCATTTGAAATGTATTCTTCTGTTCAATACTATTAGTACTTTTCATTCTTTAAAAAAAAAAAAAAAAAAGATTTAACTCCAGGGGTACTGCGGGGGGCGGCGGTGGGTGGGTGGGGGGGGGGGCTGGATTTCATCCCAACTGACATTAGATGAGAGGTGGGTCACGCCCTGGACAAGTCAGAAGTTTATCATAGGACTACATAAAAGGTAGATGACCGTTTGCATTTGTGCCTATGGCGGGTTAGAGGGGTTGGGTTTCAAAGCTTGGGATAATAGCTGATTTTTTTTTTTACTAGAAACACTATTAAGCCACAGATTCAGATATGTTTAGGATATCTCCTTTTGAAATATTAAGTCAATCACTGGGGACAAAAACAGCTTTTCATACTATTCATGATGTGTCTTTCTTGTGCTGATTTTACCTTGAGTATGTGTGCGTGTGTGTGTGTGTGTGTGTGTGTGTGTGTGTGTGTGAGAGAGAGAGAGAGAGAGAGAGAGAGAGAGAGAGAGAGAGAGAGACAGAGAGAAAGAGAGAGAGAGTCTGTGTCTCCTTTTCGCGCGTCACTGTTGGGTTTTAACCATAGCCATTCAAGCCGACTGTTTCCCCGGCAAGGTTGGGTAGGTCACAAAAATTGTATTCCATTACAGCCACTAGATACCTCATCAAAATTGTAATCGGTAATTAAATCCAGGGGATTACCCCCATTAAGAGATTCCTCCAGATTACTCAGATTACTTTGTGTTGTGGTTGTATAAACATGTTATAACGTTTGTGTGTGTGTGTGTGTGTGTGTGTGTGTGTGTGTGTGTGTGTGTGTGTGTGTGTGTGTGTGTGTGTGTGTGTGTGTGTGTGTGTGTGTGTGTGTGTTGTGTGTGCGTGTGTGTGTTTGTGTGTTACATTTTCAGACCACCTTGACTGCTTCAATCTGGATTACTTATGGTTTTCTTTAATAGTCTTTCCACTTTTATCGTATGTGTAATATCTTTTGAAATGACAATCACACAAATATTTCATGTTTGGTGGGATCACATTTAAAAATAACATTTAAAAATAAAGACTTTCATGGATTTCTCAAATTTTCCCTGTCAATACAGAGCGATTTCCAATAATAGTAATAATGATATATGTAATGTAGTTATTTCTCAAAATATTTTTATTCTATAATTAACAATATAGTAATATGCAACAGGGCTGGTCTTGTTTGGGTTTTTTTTTACATGTTAAAAATGATATAAATCATATCAAAGAAAAATGTCTGTCAACTATCATGCAAATAATTCATACATATCAAAATACAGAGACCAACAAACACATACTAGGAATATGAGTGAGGAGTTGAGGGAATTCAAGGTTGTTTTTTTTGCCTAAATGCTCATGAGGTTGTTTGTGTATCTGACAGGAGGAGTGTTAACTTAATGTCTGAAGATAATAAACTGTTTAAGATGCCAAAAGTACAGTCAGACACAAACTGACACATAAACACACAAAAACCCATCTGAACTGGAAGGATTTCCATGTTCATCTGTTATGTCTACCTTTCTGATTTACTTTTTATTGACCTTTCTCACTTTTATTACACCAGTTCAAATTAACTAAATTACAGTGGGGACTTTTTCAAAAGGTGGACATGCTGTGTGTGATCTCAGGGCTTAAAATGCACAATGGAAGATCACCGTCAAGTGCTAAAAGATGCATGAGAGCGCTCAGTCATTAACGAGATGCT
Source organism: Antennarius striatus (assembly GCF_040054535.1). Classification (NCBI taxonomy): domain Eukaryota; kingdom Metazoa; phylum Chordata; class Actinopteri; order Lophiiformes; family Antennariidae; genus Antennarius; species Antennarius striatus. The sequence continues at coordinate 26,719,144 of NC_090777.1, read as the reverse complement.
TTGATGGAAAGTTCCACATCGAAGTGAGAGATATGGGGAGGGAGGAAGAGGGCACAAGGTATAGGATAGAGTAGACGGTGTGTGGCGCAAGGGAAAGAGTCAACCCAGGTTATTTGTGTCCAAACTGGGGTTTTCCTCCTGAAGGGCCTATGCTGTGTCCATGGCTGTGCACGTGTTCCTGCCTGTGTGTGTGCATGTGTGTGTGTGTATGTATGTGTGTGTGTGCGTGTGTGTACTACACACACAGCCCTGCGTCATTACAATGTAATGCAGTGAAACAGAAAACATGAACTTTGGGATCACTGGATTTCCAATTTAAAGTCTATCTAACTGAAATAGAAGTATTTACAGATGATGTCATTTTTATATTCCAGACTAGACGCAATTTATGTCAAATTTAGTTCATGTTCACTGATATGTTCATTGAATTTCCATAGATTGAATGAACTATTTCACAGGTTTTGATACATCTTGGCAAAAGGAATGAGTATATCTCAAGATTTATTGAACTTTTTTCATGATTAAGGCTTTTTGTTCAATTGCATAAAACAATGCACACAAACTACGTGGTAGACGACCATTACAGGGGTCAATGGTTGAAGCATGCACTTTGAAATATCAATAAATTTAAGAGGTGATCCTGTTGAAAATCACACTGAGTGAAATAGTTTTTTCAACGCTTAAACTAACACTGATGTCAACCTGAATTCAGGCTGAGCTGCTTTATTGGAGTTAAGATAACTTAATTGTCAGTGATGTGTGTTAGTTTCTCCAGTGATACCAATTCCAACTTTAGTAGATGCAAATAAGGGCAATGTTTTATTGACAGTAGTATATTGATTTCATAGATTATTATTGTAAGATTTTTCAACATGCATAAAATAAAATAATTGGATTAGTTATTAAATGAAAAAATGAAATGGGTGCATTTTTACATAAACTTAGTGTACTGATACAAATCATATGACCTTAAATTAATGAATTGCTTTGTATCTTTAAAGGGATGGAAAAAATTGAATGAAAAAGTGATGAGAAACAAACAAATACACAAAAATCCACTCTCATTCATTAAAACAGGCAGAGTCCACTGCTCTGGTGTGAAACTTGTCAACATCTGCTTAGGTCTGCTGATTGGACGACTAGGATTAATGAAAATGATCCCATGCAGATCCAAAAGATTAGGTATGTTCCACACAAACAAACGCAGCCTGACAGTCACATTGGTATCATCTGTGTTGTAATGTTTTTAGAAGAATCAAAATTCACGAGAATCTCACATTTACAGCTCAAGATAATCAGAATGCAGTCTGCATTCTGCGTGCTCATGCTGTATGTATGGCACTATTAGTTTCCATGACTACATGAGCCAATTATTTCTTGTTAGAACAGGTATGTTTATTTCACCAAACATACATTGTTGGAGATCACAGGAATACTGACTTCAGATTATCTCAAATCCAATTTGGAGAGAAACTGAAATCCAATTTGATGCCAACATGACATCACATGACTTAAGAAACCTCTAATTATTGTCGTTATTCCACTACAGGTGCACCTTTCAGTCCTATAATGTTGGTGCACTGTTTTGTAAAAATCACAATGGATTGGTGTTGTGCTGCTGTTGTTTTGTTGCCATTGCTTAAACAAAGTATAGCAGTATGCTATATATTTTTCTTGCTAAAAGATGCATGAGAGTGCATATGTTTCGTTCTAGCTTTGGATTTCAGCCCTTCTACATTTCTCTCATTCACGTCAACAATACGACTGCTCTGTGGTGTTTTTTTGTACTTTTTGTTTGAAGGTATTTATGTCGCCTCACATTGTAAACAAGTAACCAAATTACTAAAGCTTACAGATTGCATTTTTTATTGTATTTATTTATTTATTTATTACAACTAAAAAAGTAATGGTTGGAAAAGCTTAGAGAGAAGGAGAGGGAAAGAGCAGGAGACATTTTTCCAATTTTGCCATTTTTTAAAATTTATAATCATTTAATATGGATTATAGAGTAATGCCAATGAAACTTATACATTTATTTGAAAGTCAGGTATATAACAATAATAGCTAATGTGACATGAAAAACATTCTATGGTTGTATTTCTTATCCTTAACAGCATATTTGTTTATATCTGAGTGGTTCAATGGACAGTCCTGCATGTCAAGCAGTGAAGGTCGCATTCTCTTTTCATCATCTCAAAGGTCATGATAATTTCTTTAAAGTGACCCATCGACAAAAAAAAATCAGTCTTCTCTATCTTTCTTTCCTTTGCTGTCTCACACACGAAACAACCCACACCTTTTTTTCATTGTCTAAATTAAAAATAATTAATTGTGACTCCCACAAAAAAATATTGATGTCCTATCACAGCAGTGGAATATGTTTTGTTCTCCCTGTTTGCGGTAGACTAAGGAAAAGGTCATGTACCTGAGGGGTATCCTCACCAAAATGTCATGTCCATCATTTCCTCAAATCAAATTTTTATGACCTTGGATAGAAGAGAGAAAATTATCTTTATTCTTTTTTTAATACGAATTTGCTCTTTGTTCATATTATGCTCAATGAAAGAGCCCCTACAGCATCTCAGTTGCACAGATACCACACTGTGACTTTACAAAGCCAGGTGGTTGCCAACGGACTGGTTGGATCAGTGGCTGGTTTAGGACAGCAGCAGATGTGTGTGTTATCCGTATGATCCATCCACATCCATTATATAAGAGAATCTGTTCACAGGTATTGAGCCATCTGTATGAAAAGGGCATGAAGCACAGAGATCAAATGGTATCCTCCACAACAGGGAACAGACCATGCCTGTGTCTCTGCCTCAGAAACACATGAATTTGGGGGTCAGCTAACAAACTAATCACACTACAAGTCTTATTGGACAAAGACAGATTACGTTTATTTTTTAATCGCAGATATGTTGGAGATATGTTGGTCTATTGGTAAAGAGAATTTAGCACAATCTTCACCATTTTTCACATTGAATATAAGATTATGTCACCTGCATATATTAGAATCTTTATTATAAGTAATTTTCTCAAAAGATGTTTCAAAGTTTCATATAATTTCTTCATCCAAAATGAATTGCGGTAAGTGGAAAATTGGTACAGTGTGCAAAAACCCAAATGCATGACTAGTTTTGAATAAGGTGTAATTCATTGAAAGAATTGAAATAAAAAGATATGTTATTTTGCTTGTTTGATAACAGGCTACATGAGCTTAATGGGTTCCACTCAATGTACCAATTTGTATTTCATGAAATAGCATCTGATATGTCCAAATAGCATTTAATTTCTTCCTGATAGACCTGACAGACTTCAGCACATAAGCAACCATGCCACCTTCTGGCATGTATAAATATAAAAATAAATATAAAATGGATCAAATAATGTATCAAAAATCTAGTTTGACAGATATTTGACTCCCCATCAAAATTGAGCAAACATTTATTTATTTATTTATTTATTTATTTATTTATTTATTTATTTATTATTTCAGTGGTCTGTACCTTTGTAGCAGAAACAGAACTTGTGTCTATATATCAGCGATGGGAGTTGATTCCTTAATTCATTCATTATGTTTTACCACTTATCCATTCTGAGTCTAACAAACAGCTGCAGCCATTTATTGCTGGGTCACATAGATAAATAACAATTCTTCACATAGGAAAGTTCCAGATTCCCGGGTGGATTTGACCAGAGTAATTGAGAGGCAAAAGCTCTATCTACTTTGTCACAATACTGCCTAAGGCTGGAGTTAGTCCATTATTCACAGTCCTCCATTCAACTTTTGAAGACTTCCCTCTCTGGTTTTTTCCATTAGGGGTCGCCACAGTGGACTTTTCCATCTGGTAAAGGTTTTACCTAATCTTTAACCCTCCCTATTTATCAAGGCTTGGGACAGTTACTAAATATAGACTGGCTTTTTCCCCAAAAAAATATTGAGTACTAAATGCCAAATCACTACTCAGTCTTTTTTGTCACTGTAAGTATGCAAGTCACAGGTCCTCAGATGTGTCAGATTCATGGAATTTTGTAAAGGACCACTTATGGATTTCACAAGAGGTTTATAGTGGACAACTTTGTATGGAACCTGCAGCCTTTAGAGTTTAGAGATTGAAAAGCCATTCTTCATTAAATAAGTCACCGGTTTGCAGCCATTCAGGAAAGTGCCTTCAAGGACACATTCACAATATTGAGCAAACTATTCACAGAAAATGTGAATTCAAAGCTGAAATTAGTAGTTGACACTGCAAAACGGTACTTATTTTTTTGTACTTTTTTTTTTCTTCTCAGAGCTTTTGTCTGTTTCCTTATCCAATACTGTGTTAAAGTCTAGATAGAAAATCAAAGTGAATGAGAATGACTTGTGGTTTAGAACATGTTTACTTTCTTCAAATAATTTGGCTGAGCAATGAAAGTTGAGCAGATAAAGCACAAACTAAGTTTTTTTCTCTTACTCTCCTTTAGTTTTATTTAATGCAGTTCCTGGACCAGAGAAGCAAGTTCAGTGGAGAATTTTAAATCCAGGTTGAAATTCCACTTTTATTAATTAATTCTGTTGTATCTTAGCATATCACATTTTCAAACACCATTATGTCATTCACTTTTTAATGTCCTTGTTCTGTTGTAGCTTATATCTTTTTTTGCATTAATTTTAATATTTGGCTTTATAGCTTTTGCAGTCGCATGTATTATTTTGTTCATTGTCCATGAATCTAAAATTTATTTGGACAATTATGCATTGTGAATTTGCACTTGAAATAAAATCGGTTATGACATCATTAGATTTACATCTTTACATTTAAAAAAAATTAATTTCATTTTTGAACTGAAATGTTTAATTGTGAATCATAAACCAGATGTGTTAACCAAACTTCACTTCATCTGTATGTTAGAGATTCTTGACCTGCCTGCTTGTCTGCCGTGCTTTTGGGTTGTCCACCAGTGTTCTTTGAGCCATTACACACATCAATGAAACCGGTCATGAGGAAGTGAAATCCTAGACTCAAAAGAAACAAGCAGTGAAAGAATACACTGTTGGAATGCAAAATCACAGGACAAGTTGTTTGGTGTGTGGAAATGACATTAGAAACACTCCAGTTAAGTCTCCTAGAGCTACTTGTCTGACAACAAACGTGTTAATCGGGGATGCTGCTCTCATTTTTCTGATTAGTGACCAGCGTGAGATTTCTTTTTCACGCAAAGTCAGCTGATGAATCGCTGATATACAAAGTTAGAAGTCGGTTTATTCCAATCCTTGGAAGAATATAGCTTCTATTCCCAAGAAATACTTTCCTTCAACAAAGTTTGTCTTCTTTACTCTTATGACATAGGTACAATATCCATGAAAGGTGCTCAGAGGTCGAGCTATAGAGTTCACACATAAGATTATATTCTTTCATGTCAGTGGGAATGAATTTCAGTCTCCATCTGTGATTGGTTGCACCACACTCGCATTATTCTCTTCTCCCTGTCCTTGAGACCTACACTATAATATAATAAATGAAGTCCAAATTCCAGCCAATTGTTGGTCAGACAAATGATAAGACTTCTAAAGGTTTCTAAAGGAGCAAGCACATTCTTCACAAGCCATTCTTTTCCTTTAATATAAAAGCAATTTTTCCTTCATCCGTAGTGATAATATTTCAAGCAACCCTCAGGCCCCCCAAAAACAGAGTGCAATAACTTGCAAACAAATCGTATTGTCATGAAAGTGATTTTACCAAAGTGTTCCCAATTAATGAAGTGGATGACGTAAAACACAAATTCTTTTTTGTGTTCTTTCCAGCTGAATAAATAACCAAAAGGATTATCTGATGATTAAATTTTTATTATCATCATGATTTTCACAGCATTTTTACTTATTTATGAAATTATAACCAGCAAACATCCAAAATGAAGGTCATTTGAAGAAAAACAAGACTCAAAATGTGTTGTTGCACAGATAATACTTTATATATTTTATATTTCTGTTCAGTGAACTATAACACCTGTCTTACATATACTGCCATTTTTTTGGTTTCTAAAATTTAGGATGGAATGATGAATTGTCTGCGACCTGAGACAGCGGATGACGCGGATGAATGAATGCATGAATGAATGAATGAATGAATGAATGAATGATGAATTATTTGCGAACACATTTGACATCTTCTGAACAGGCAAAGGAGGAACTTTAGGGATAGATGTTTCCTCTGTCCTTCCTGGAGCTCAGTGGTCAGTGTTGTACTGTACTTGCAATTTCACCCACTCAAAGAACAGAATAACAGCCAGTAACCTACAACAGAAAGATGAGTAACAAATAACATCACCCCAAACAGGAATTAGGTAAGATAGCAGTAACTCTGAAGGCACCAAAAAACAATTTCCAGAGGGATACTTCAACAAGTGATGTACTCATACTGATTCTGGATGTTCTTCTTGATGGTGTCAGCCATCATGTTGAAAAAGAACAATGTGAGATGTCTTATGCTATACCAAACCCAGAATCCTGTCTGAGGTGACTGCCTGAACCACGACTCTAGTCTGGAAGAAAGGGAGAAAGGACTGAGTGTAATAGTGACTGTGCAACAAATTAATTAACAATGCAACACTTCTCGTGCCGCAGTTACACATGTATTCACAATGTTCAAATACTTTGT